>NC_041698.1:0-42500 GCF_900097015.1 Plasmodium sp. gorilla clade G2
TATTCTACATTAATTTTATAATTTTCAACATGCTTGGAAGAATCAGAAAGAACATGCAAACGTAGTTATATAGTTGCTATCATTTTAGCTTTTCTCGTTTTACACGCTCTTCTTTACATGAAATATAAAAAAAACTTTAAAGTGGTAATAATATTAAAATAAAAATAAAAATAAAAATAAAAATAAAAATAAAAATTATTTGTAACACTATGTTGTTAATTCCTATTATACGTAATATTATATACATATATATATATATATATATATATATATATATTCATATTTTTTATATATTTCTATATTTTTTTTTTTTTTTTTTTTTATTCTTTCAATTTATAGAGTAGTATATTTAAAAAATCAAAGAAAAACAAATTGCCAAAACATTATGAAGAAGATGAAGACGAAGACGATTATCCACCTCCTCGTCACTCATCTTTACCAAATGAACGTAAAGGTTCCTTCCCACCTCGTCAGCCAGCTCGTTCCCATTCATCAAGTTCATCTATGTTTGCCTCAGCCAATGCAGAAAATTAAAAATATGCAATAAAATAAATCTATTAGTCAATAAAATAAAATAGGAAGAAATATATGAATACAAATGAAAATAAATATTTATTTCTTTATTATAACATCAACATTGTTATTACGATATATTATCATACTCATAATATATAAATATATATATATGTAGGATATCTATATATTACATCGTATATATATTTTGGTTTTTAAACATCATATATTCTGGAACCATATCAAAAATATTTGTTAGGATACAATGTTCTTTAGAAATTACCAAATGATGAATTACAGACCAAAAAAAATAAACTAATATATAACAAAATAAAATGAACCCTATACAGAAAAGGTTATTCTTTTTTTTTTATTATAATTTTTTATACTTAAATATTAATGTTTTCATATTTCTTTTTTTTTTATTTAACTTTTGAAGTTAATATATTTCTCTTATGTTAACAATTAAAATGTGTAATGTGAAAATATATGTATAATATGTACATTTTTTTTGTTTTGAACAGATATATATTTTTATTGATTTTGATGATTATTCCTATTTCATTTAATTTTTAATTTTTTTTACTTATATATAATTTTATATTTTGATTTCCTTATGTTTGGCATGTATATATATATATATATATATATATTTATTAAACCTATTAATTAGACACTTGTTTTTTTTTTTTTTTTAAAATGGCATATAATACTTATGTGATATTCTTTTTTTTTTTAAGCATATAAACACATTTTATTATTTTGTTGTAATTAATAATTTATATTTATATTTATGTATATATATATATATATATTAAAAAAAAAAAAAAAAAAAAAAAACTCTACTTTCTTTCAAATCAAATGATATATTATTATTCAAAAATAAATTACATATTTTATATAATCAAATAAATTCTTACCATTCATTAATAACATTGTACACTTCCACTACTACCTAAATATAAATTTAATACATATACTTTATATAATTCATTTTAATCTATAAAATGATATTGTTCTCATTCATATTTTTTATATAAGTTTTTCGAAGGACCTACTGAAACCTCTATGAAAATTTTTATTTCCTTTCCTATAACCTTTAAAATATGATACATACATTTTAATATGTTCTTTTCTAAAAATAAATATTCTTCACAATTCGATAATATTATTACATCACTTAATTTGAAAAATTAATCCTTTACATCATATAAATTAAAATGGTATTTTTTATCCTATATATTACTATCTCTATTCTTACATTTTAATTTCATAAAACCATATATATATATATATATATATATGTATATATCATTTTGATATATACAACTATTCTTAACAGATTAATGAAAAAAAAATAAAAAATAAACCTTAATCATTTTTAAAAATATATATCATAGATATGATATTATATTATAACTAAAAAATCACACATTCTTAATAACCATTCATTTTATATATAATAAATAATTTTACTTTTTAAATGAGGAATACAACTTCAAATATTGAAATAAGACAGAAATATACACAAAAAATTATATGTACACCATTTTAATTTTTTCATTTTATATATTTTTTTACCAAACATGTTTTCATCAATTTTTATTTTATATCATATACTTATATTGTCTGATTCTTATATATCTTTTAAAAGTATGCAAATCATAAAACTATTAACATTTATATCTCGATTTTATAATTTATCTTCTTAATGTTTTAAAGTTGATTATTTTGAAGGTATGTTGAATTCAACCAAAAAAAAAAAAAAAAAGAAAGAAAGGAAATGAAATATGAAATCACAAACAATTCAAATGTATTTAATCCAATATTATTATATATGGATATAAAAAAGAAGAAAAAAAAAAAAAAAAAAAAAAATTTTATTTTTACATAATAAATAATCTAACAATTATACAAATAAACAAAAAATATACAAAAAAGAATAATATTTTACAATACATATATATATATATATATATATGTTTCACTAATATTGGGGGTAAAAAAAAAAAAATAATAATAAATAACATCATATATATATGTGTGTCTAAAACATATTTTATATGAAAAAATAAAATAAGGAATATATTATTTTTCTTTTACACATAAATAAAATAAAAAAAAATAGAATAATACATATATATAAATATATATATATATTACTCACAAACGTGGATTTCCATGTAAAAAAAAAAAAAATAAAAATAAATATCCACCAACATATACATATTATATATATATATATATATGTATGTATTTCTTGGTGGTATCAAAATTATAGTGGAAAAAAAATAAAATAATCATAAAATATATAAATTTTTTTATTTATTTATTAGGTTATAAATTTACCAGGTTTCAATTTCTTCATCATATTAACTCTTATTTCCTTAACCCCAATACAACATCATCTGTGCAACTATTAAAATTATGAAACAATATGTTTTCTATAAAAACACAAAAATACATATTCTTTCATATAAAAATTGTATAACCAATTTAAAACGAAAGAAGCCAATAAAAAGTAATAATAATAAATTAAAATATACATAAACACACAAAACGTTTAAGAAATGTTTTTGTAAACAAAATTTTTATACAAAATCGTAGAGAAATAATAATACTTATAATATATATATATATATATATATATATATATATATATTTAAATATACACATTTTTAATGTGCAAAACTAAACAAATAAAAATCTATAATGCTCCTCCTCCTTCCATATATAATTAGGTACATATAAAAAAAGGTGACTTTTTCATCTCTTTTTGCGTATAACATATATATATATATATATTTATTTATTTATTTATTTATATTTATTTAATTATAGCTACATATCAATAATTCTTTATATGTATATACAAAAATGAAATTATTTTCTATTTATATTTTTTTTTTTTTAATCGTTTGCATCAATAGATGGAACATAATTTTTCTGTTCATATGTATCATTAAAATTTTTAGTAGTGTTCCAACTAAAATTCGAACTGTTAAAATTTTTATCAAATTTTTCATTTATTCCTGATGTCATTATTAATTGTTTATATTTTAATATTTCTTCTTTCATAAGCTTTATTTGAAGTGTTAAATTTTTTATTTCATTTTTATAACTTTTACAATGTATACAGTTATTCCCAAAAAAATTATAATTACCAAACAAGTTAAAATGATTCTCTGAATTATTATTAGACTCATTTATATCTGTAGAAATATTTTTCCCTCCATTATTATATGAATAATGATTTTCCAATTTAAATCCATTGATCTTATTATTATATTCATTTGCATCATCAAAATTTTCATTAATACTATTACAAGATAAAAATATATTTAAAAGATTATTTGTATAATCACACGAATCATTTATACCATTATCACTTATATTATATTCTTTAGATTTATTTTCAACCATATTGTTATTTCCTGTGCAATTAAAAAAATCCTCTTTGGTAAGACACGGACTATTAATACCTAAAGACATATTATTATTATCACTTTTAAAAATATTATTCAAACTTTCATTTATCATATTTTTCTCATTACATACATTTACGTTTCCCAATCCTGATATACTTAAATTATCTTTAAATAAAAACATACAGTTATTTTTTTTATTATAATTACTGTTCGTATTTCTCATGTTATCAAATTCATTTATTTTGTTTCCATTAATCATAGTGTTATTATATATGTTCTCATGTTTATTCATATAGTTATTATTACTGAAAAGGGCGTTATCATCAATAATGTTACTATTATGATTATTATTATTATTATTATGATTTACATTCTTGTTATCCATTGTAATGTAATCCAATATATTTTTCACATTGCTTCTTATATTCTTATTAAACATATTTTCATTCTCTTGCATAATCAATTTATTTAAATTGTTATAGTTATTTGTCTCCATAAATGCACTGCCATTATCTCCAACTTTCTCATGCATATTTCCAATTATATCATTTACAAAAATTTTATTGTCTGTACCAATATTGCTATTATTAATAAAAGATGATGTTCCAACGGCTGTAGTAAAAGCTCTTTCAATATTATTATAATTATTATTACATTTATTTTCTTTGTTTGTTAAAAGATTAAATGTTATATTATTATCATCATTTTTATTATTTTTCATATTATCCTTATCATCCAATTGTCCCTGATTCATAATCAACTGATGAATATTTGTATCATTCATATTTGTAAGTATATCATTAGAATTATTTTTACTATCCTTTTCAATATTATTTATATTGTTATTATTATTTGATATTACATTAATTCTATTATTAATGTTGTTCTTGTTCTCCTTATTGTGTACATGGCTATTAACATGATTGTTATTCATATATTTTTTGTTTCCTCTTTCATTAGTATTAGTATGATTTGTACTAATAATGGTTCCACTCATATTGCTTACTAAACCATTATTCTTTTGATTGCTTATTACTTTATTCTCTTTATTATTAATATTATTTAGAATATTATTATTATTGTTGTTGTTTTTCTTTTTGGTATCTTTTTCTTTGTTCGTATTATTTTCATTATTCTTACCTGCAACAGATATAGTACTCTTTGAATGGTTAACATCAATAATTTGATTGTTTTCTATTACATTAACATCTGTAAATTTTTTATTTATCTGTGCGTACGAACAGTTATTCTTATTATTAAATAAATTATCATTATTATTATGATTATTACTTTTTTCATTTTTTTCCGCAGTTTTGATATCACTCTTTTTATTATTTCCTGCAACGGTTTGTTGATTATTTAAGATGTCTCCACTTTTTTTAGAATTCTTACCTCCACTTTTATTATTATTATTATTATTATTGTTGTTGTTGTTATTATTATTTTGCCCAATATTATTCTTTTTATTATGTTGATTTTCATTGTTTTTAGTTTTCTGATTTTTATTCTTTTCCTTCTCTAATACATTAATATCGGTAGTGGTTACATCCTCCTCATCATCCTCTCCTGCATTTTTATTTTTTTCCTTCTTATTTATATGTTTTTCATTTGAAATTTTATTTTCCTCTTGATCTTTTTCCTTAGAATTATTTTTATTATTTTTGTTTTCTTTCTTATTATTTTTCTTCTTCTCTTGAACTTCACTTTTTATTTCATTATTATTCAAACTAACAACCTCACTAAAATTGACCCCTTTTAAATTTCTATTAATTGAATTATTTCTGGTATTATTTGAGGCATTCTTCTTATTCTTATTTTTCTTGGAGTTTCTATTATTTCCATGTTTCGTATTATTTTCATTAGATTGAATATTGTTTGAATTTGTACCTTCAGTTTTGGTTTCCTTGGAATCTTCTTTATTTAAAAAATTGTTATTATTATTATTAATAATATTATCGTCATTATTATTATTATTATTATTATTATTATTGTTGTTGTTGTTGTTGTTGTTATCCAGTATGTTATCTTCATTCTTATTATTATCATTCGTATCAAGACCACACATATTAACAATGCTCAGGTCATTATTATTTGTACCATATCTAACCGCATTACTCGATGTAGAGGATAAAAATTGGGAGAATTTCAAATTTTTACCATCTTCAACCTTTTCATTAGATATAAAAAATTCATCGTTATTATTGTTCGATTTATTTAATTCATCAAAACTTAAATGCTCTAATGTATTACAATTAGAAAAGTTCGTTAAGTTATTTATTTTATTATCATTCATATCAAAAAGGGTAGATAAATTAGTATAATTATCAAATATTGATGTGTTATTAGAATTATTTAATACATACTTTGAATTTAACATATCACAGCTGTTATTTGAATTATTCATTATATTTCCAACAATATTGTCTTTAAATGTAGTTGGTAATGTATTAAACTTTTTACACTTATTATTATTATTGTCATTTACTTCTTCAGATGTTAAAAGGTTTGGTAAATATTCGCACGTTTTATTATAATTTAAAGCTTCATCAAAATGAGAACCTGTCTGATTATTATTATTACTATTACTATTATTACCATTATTATTATTATTATTATTATTATTATTATTGTTCGTATGATATATATTTGATCTTTCATTTTCTAACATCTTTCCATTATTAGAAAAATAAGAATTCATAGAAGAAATATTAAAATTTTCATTTCCCTCCTTCCAATTATTCTTGTTCTTATTATTTTCATAATCAGTAAAACAAAATTCCACAACTTTATATGCATTATTATCAAGCATATCAAAATTCATTCCACAATCTACCATATTACTATTATAATTAAGAGTCTCATCAAAATACATATTATTCTTGTTTACAAATGTGTTGTTCATATTTGAACATTTGTCATTGTTCATGTTACTTATATCATTTAGTTCATTTACCCAACAAGAACTATTCTTATTTTTATTCTCTTCCATACCCTTTATATTTTTTTTATTATTCGATATAGATTTATTCCACGCGTTATTAAACAAACTAGTAGAACAAGGAACTGTTGAAGAGTTTAAAGATGAGCATAACATGTTATTTAAATTATGCATTTTGTTATTATTACTATTAAGGTTGCTTAAAGTATTGTTCATATTATTCATAATATTATTATTCATATTATTATTCATATTATTATTTCCATTAGTCGAACTAGACAAGTTTTGCCATGTCGTATGAAACGTTGGAACATTTTTATTTAAAAACACATTATTTTTATTAGAACCATAATTAAAATGTGGCATTCGTATCTTTAAAATACTTTCAACCTTTCTTCTTATCTCCTTATCATTCTTATTATGTTGTGTTAAAATATGGTCAATATTATTTCTCCACTTGTCCCACTTCTTTTCCCATATTGTCCAATTTATATGAGCTTCATTCTTATCATTCGAATCGTGATAAAATGCACACTTCTGAAAATAATCACAAGCACCATCTTTTGCCATCTGACAAGCTTGTGTTTTATATACAATAGGATGAAATATCTTTTCCAATTTTGTGTGGGCTAAAGGACAATAAGCATCGTCACATTTTTTCATACGTGGACAATCAACAGGTAAGTAGAAGTATTCACTCGTTTCTCTTCTATCGAATTTATTAATTTCATATGGGTATTTCTTTAATTTATTAAAAGACTTGGTTACAGGAACTCCTACACTCATTTTATTATACTTATCTCTTATATATATATATATATGTTTATATATTTTTATTTAATAGTTTATTTATATATTATTCTTTTCTTTTTTTATTATATATATGGAAGGTGAATAGGTGCCCAAAAAAATAAAATAAAAACGAAAAAAAAAAATAAATATATTCTATGTATGATTTATATATAAAATAAAAAATATAATAAAAATGGAAAAACTTAAAGACTATAACAAAATATTAAGAAATTATAAAAATCAAGTCAATATATACTATATAATAAATAAATAGAATAGATACATAAAAATATTATAAATATAGATATAGATGTATAATATAATAATAATTGTTATTTTAATATGTTGCAATTAACACTAGTACGTATGAGTAATTTATTCACATTGATCCTTTTGGTATTTTTATTATTCTTCAATATTTCGGGGTAATTTTAATTATATTTTATTTTAATATATATTTTGTTTTTTCTTATATTAATATATAATACAAAATTTAAAGATATATAATTATCCACATATATGTATTTTTTTTCCTTCTAACATATATATATATATATATATATATATATATATATTTTCCTATTCATGTATATAAAAATATAAATAATAAATTATCTACATTTATAGTAGCTTAAAAAAATAAATGTTTCTCAAAAGTACACATGTGATATTTCTTTTGTAGTTAAATATGTATATATTTTTTCTTCTTTTTATATCTAACATTCATACATTTTTACATTATATTACTTATTCTTTCTTTGCGTATTAAAAAAATATATAATTTATATATATATATATATATATATATATATATATATTATGTTATTAAAAAAAAATTTATGCTTTTTAAAACACCATCAGAATCATAGAGCAAGGGAAAAAAAATTTATAAATAAAATATTTAAATTACCTATTTTTGGAAAAAGAAAAAAATAATCATATAAATAAATACACATATATATATATATATTTATTATAATACATAATGAGCATATAATAATAAAAAAAGTTCTGAACATTTTATATATAATTCATATATAAAATTTTAATATTTTTCTTTTACACATATGTATATATATATATATATCTTCTAAATAGTCTTAATTCTAATAAATACTTTTTCTATTCCATTCAACACACAAAAATATATGAATTATATAAATACTAACATCATTTTTTTTTTTATTACATCATATTATTTCTCCATGATAAAAAAAAAATATATATGAAATATAAATGAAGGTATTAAAATAAAACTAGACTTTATATGAATACATGTAATATATTATTATTTATATAATATGAACAAGTATCAAAATAAATAATTAAAATTAATCATAAAAGAATAATAACGAAAAAAATAAAAATATATATATATAAATATTTAATTCTTTGTAATATAAATATATATGCATCTCTTAACTTATTAAATATTCACAAAATTTTAAATATAAAATGATTGATACATGTGTATACATGTATCCAAAACAATTTTTTCATATACAAAATAAGTATAAAGTATAAGAAGCTAATTTTATTATATATTAAAATAAACACACTTATCATGTACTGAATCAAAAAAAAAAAAAAAAAAAAAAAAAAAAAGAAAGAAAATACATATATATGTATAATATATATATTAATTCTTTTTACGTTGAAAAAGAGGAGTATAAAAAAAAAAAAAAATGTGTAAACTTTTATGTCTTATAAATTATTCATAAAAATACAAGGTAAATAAAAATATAAAAAACTTCATATACAAAATACAATAACCTAAACAAAATAATAAGACATATGATTACTCAATAAGCAAAAATGTAAAAAAAAAAAAAAAAAAAATTAACTAACACATAATATATATATATATATATATATATATATATTTTTCAATTTTTATATAATAAATACATCGTTCAGATATTTTTAAATATCATAATAATTTTTATGTATAAACTATTCACACTTAAATTTTTCTTGCCTTATCAACAAAGCTATAACGCTGTGGTAAATTTATCTACAATAAAACAAAATTGCTTTCTTTACTTATTTTTTATATATTAATTATTATTTAATTATTATATATATATATATATTAAATATATATTTTTTTTATCACATTTTTTTAAATTCAAAATTTGAATTCACAATAAAAAAAAATTAACTATCTCTTCAAATTAATGAAAATAATATTCTATATATTTATTATCACATAAAAAAAAAAAAAAAAAAAAAAAAAAAAAAACATACAAATTATTATACAAATATATATATATATATATATATATATATATGTATTTATTTGTTTATTCATGTGTATACGTGGAAATTTATGTGTAAACATAGATATATATATATGTGTATACATCCATATATGTGCGTATACATCAATACATAGGTGTGCATATAAATATATACGTTGATACACATATATAGATATGTATATATATATATATATATATATATGTAAATGCTTTCACTCTAGTAGGTATTATAATTATTAAATAACACATGAATAATTTTTCATCATATCCAAATAAAAATATTATAAACAAATTAAAGAAGGTTTTGTTTTATATATTCTAATAAAAAAGTGAATTCCATAAAATTAAAAAAAAAAATCACGAAAAAACATACACCATAATATGTATATATTACAAATATATGATAAAATATATATATAATATAATAAAATATTTGTTATTAAATATAAATGAAATAATATAATAAAAAATTTTATATATATAATTTATGATTACATTATATAAATATATATGAAGCATCATATATACCTTTTCAAATCACTAAATATATATATATATATATATATATATATTTAATAAAATATATTATATACACTTCAATTAAACTTTTTTTTTTTCAACTCATTGACGTTTTTAATTTTTTTTTTTTTTTTTTTTTTTTTCTTGTATACATCTAAAAAAAAGGGCTTTAGTAACATATATAAAGAAAAAAAGATCTATCTTTAACAATATCATATATATTATATATATATATATATCATAAAAAATATTAATATAAGAGATATGACTTAATGCTTCTATTTTTGAATATAATACATGTATGCCTTGTTAATATATTTCTTTGAAATTTACACAAAAATAAAAAAAAATAAATAAATAATAAATAACTCAATAATATAAAACAAATTCGTTTCAACTACAAAAAATTATTAATGGAGCTATTATATATACAGAAAAAGCTTCGTATAAAGTAATACAAAAAAAAAAAAAAAATCATATAAGTTTATATATGTTCATATGTACATATATATATATATATATATATATATATATATATACATATACAATATTGTAAGAATGTAAAACCTTTATATCGTGTGCATTATATTGATATGTGTAAAGAGCTTTATATACATATATCCAATAAAAAAAAAAAAAAAAAATTCCTTTCCTGTTCGTACACTCTTCTAGATTTGTGTCTATAAAGCATTAATCTAAAATGTGTGCCAATGAAAAAAAAAATATATATTTTTATATATATATTCTTTTTTTTTTTCTTTAAGAACAATTTATTCTATACATAAATATTGTAAAAGCGAATTAATGCTTTTCTTGTATTTTCATAGCATTTTAAATATTTCAGTACAAATGTATAAAAATTAATATATACAGAAAAAAAAAAATAATGCTATCATAAGATTAATAGTACCAAATTTATTATATATCATCAAATAAATAAAAAAAAAAAAAAAAAAAAATCACTCTTATTAAAAATATATATGTAAACAGTTCCTTTTTGTGTACATATAAACCCATCTATTCTTTGAACTGAAATGAAGTAAAACAAATAAAAAAAAAAATTATATTATATATATAGTTATTTATTCATTTTCATTATGTTTATGTTTTGATATAGGAAAAATGAAAATATTATACCAATGATTAATAACAAGTTTGTAAAAAAGCATATATTTTTTTTTTTTCAAAACCTATAGGCATTTGTTTTTTATTTTTTTTATGACACATTCTTAAAAATATATATTCCCAAGTTATATATTAAATTTATATATCTTTTACTTCTTCTATTATTCAATTTGCAACCCTTGAAAGAAAATTGTTATATATTATATAAGAAATGCATATACATTATATGTTGTTTATATATATATATTTTTTTGGGAAGGATATGTAACAATCCATACAATTAAAAATTCATGTTGTTCACATCTTTAGTTGATAAAGTAAAACAAATTTACTATATATTCTTAAAACGTTTAAAAAAAAAAAAAAAAAAAATTTAATTTTTACATTCTCCTTTTTTATTTTTGGTTATATATTTTTATATGATTTTAAAATCTTTTAAAATTAAAAAAAATAAAAATAAAATATAAACATACATATAATTATATATACATATAATTATATATTTATATATATATTTATTAAAATATTCATAAATATTCTAAAACGTTTTAAAAATAAAATATATATATATATATAATATATATATACTTTTAAAGTACGTTGAAAAATACAATTTTATAGCCTATATATATTAATATATTATTAAAGAAAATATATTAAAATATGAATAATATAAAATATCATACCAAATATTAAAACAAAAAAAACGTGTTTTATTTAAAATATAACTATTCTTATAAAATCTATAGAAATAAAAAAAATAAATAATGAAGTAATAAATAAAATATAAAATTAAAAAATTTCTACTAAATATATATAATATATATATATATACTTGTACATGATACTTTGTAAAACATGTAGGAAAATATATAAAAAAGGACAATTTCTTTTAAAATAAATTATAATATTTATAAATTTTTTATACATATATAATATTTAATATTTTATTTTGAAATTGATTTCTATAATTTAAAAGAAGGAAAAGAAGAAACATTGTCCCTTAATTATATTCAGGCAAATAATATGTAACATATTATATATAATAATATATATTTATTTATTTAATATATAAGTAAAAAAGAAATTATAATAGAAAAATATTGTTATAAACTCTATAATTCTTTTTTAATTTGTAAATATATCTTAAAATGTAATATACATATAAAGAAACAAAAATTAATATAATTTTATACAATATATTGTATTATACGATAAATAAATGTATATAATACAAAAAAAAAAAAAAAAAAAAAAAAAAAAAATCATTATATAAAATAACCTAAATGTACAATATTATATATATATATATATAATCACAATTATTAATTAGCATAATTTAAATAAAAAAAAAAAAAAAATGTCCAACAATATTGATGATTTATTTGACGTTTTTGAAGAAAATGAAATACAAGAAAGTATTTCAATAAAAGATCAAGATGAAGAAGAACAACAACAAAAAAAACATATAGAAAAAAATGACAACGATATTATAACTTCAATTAATAATAGTAAAAATGAAGAAGAAGAAGAACAACAACAACAACAAACCAAAACATATATAAATAAACAAACTAATGACATTAACAATATAGATAAATATGATATAAATAAAGATAATGTAGGAAATTATAAAAACGAAAAAGCATACAAAGATATAAATATTGAAAATTATAAAATTAATGTAGAATATTTAATTAAGAATAAAAAAGCGGAAGAAAATATAAAAAAACAAATACAAGAAGAAATTTATAGTGATATACAAAATTTTGATAAAACAAATAAAAATGTAAACAAAATAAGGAAATTATCCCATCAAGAAAATAATAATATAAATAATAATCATATTAACGAAAAAAATATTAATAATAATATTAATGGAGATAATTTAACTGGGGATCCATACCCAAACGATGATATTTCCACTCAAGAAAATAATAAAATAACAAATAAATTAATAGTAGAAGAAACCATAATTGAAAATAGTAAGACTATAAATAATGATGATGTTCTAGTATTAGAAGAATTTGGAGGAGATGTAAATTGTATTCATAAATGTGTTAGACCTCAAAGTTATGTACACAATGAAATTAAAGAACCTATAATTCCAGCAAGGACATATAAATTTGAATTAGATACTTTTCAAAAAAAATCTATAGAATGTTTAGAAAGAAATGAAAGTGTATTAGTGTCAGCTCATACCTCAGCAGGGAAAACCGTAATAGCAGAGTATGCCATTGCTTTAGGACTTCGAGATAAACAAAGAGTTATTTATACTAGTCCAATTAAAGCCTTAAGTAATCAAAAATATAGAGATCTAGGTGAAGAATTTAAAGATGTTGGGCTAATAACAGGAGATATTTCTATTAACCCTGAAGCTTCAATTATTGTTATGACAACCGAAATTTTAAGATCAATGTTATATCGTGGTTCCTCATTAACAAAAGAAGTTAAATGGGTTATATTTGATGAAATACATTATATGAGAGATAGAGATAGAGGTGTTATCTGGGAAGAAACTATTATTCTTTTACCTTTAATGGTTAGATTCATTTTTTTAAGTGCAACCATACCTAATGGTATTCAATTTGCTGAATGGGTCAGTAGTATTAAAAGTCAAGCTTGTCATATTGTTTATACAGATTATCGACCTACACCATTACAACATTATATATATCCAACATCTAGTGAAAGTGTATTTTTAATATGTGATGAAAATAAAGATTTTAAAAAAGATAACTTTATAAAAGCTGTCAATGTAATTAAAGAAAAAATGAACACATCAGAAGATAATCATCATCAACAACATATAAATAAATATACAAAAAAAATGAGAAAAACAACATATGATATAGAAAAAATTGTTCAAATGTGTCATTCTAGAAATTATACACCTTTAATTATTTTTGCATTTTCTAAAAAAGAATGTGAAGTTAATGCGACAGCTATGCATAAAATTGATTTAACCAGTGATACGGAAAAAGAAGTTATAAAAGAATTATATGCAAATGCTATACGCATATTAGCAGATGATGATAGAACACTTCCACAAGTTCAATTTATTTTACCTTTACTTTTAAGAGGTATAGGTATACATCATGGTGGATTATTACCTATAATTAAAGAAATCATAGAAATAATGTTTCAAGAATCATTATTAAAAGTCTTATTTAGTACTGAAACATTTTCTATGGGTATTAATATGCCAGCAAAAACAGTTGTATTTACATCATTAACAAAATTTGATGGATTAGAAAAAAGATTAATAACATCAGGAGAATATATTCAAATGGCAGGAAGAGCAGGAAGAAGAGGATTAGATGATAGAGGTATTGTTATTATTATGTTAGATACACCTTTACATTGGAGAGAGGCACATAAATTATTTGTTGGAGAAGCTAATAGATTAGTTAGTCAATTCCATCTAGGTTATAATATGATCTTAAATTTATTACGAATTGAAGGTATTACACCTGAATTCATGATTGAAAGATCTTTTATACAATATCAAATGAAAAAAAACCTTTCTCAAAAAATACTAGCCAAAAAAAAAGTAGAAGAACATATTAAACAAATTTTTAATCATTTAACAAATATTTATTTAGATGAAAGTAATAATGAAATTACTAAAGATGACTTACTTACAAAAATTATGTTTAATAATTATGAACAAATCAAAAATGATCAGAACTTAGATACTTCTTCAAAATTGAAAATTAAAGAAAACTCTTCCAATAATGAAGTTATCTTGAATGGAAATAATCACAAAGAAATAAAAGAAGAATTTAAAGAAGAATATACAAACTATTCAACATATAACACACAACAATATAATGAAAATATTATTAATAAAGAATTAATAAATTATAATACTATCTTTTCTTGTATATCTAATTTTTACACAATGAAACAAAAATTAATAGAAATAGGAGAAACCTATCGATCCATATTAACAATGAAAAATCATATAACCCCATATTTATCCTTAGGTAGACTATTGTATATAATTCAAGATGATTTACGTTGGGGCTGGTGCATATGTTTAGAAGGTCAAATTATTGAGCATAAGAAAGCAAATGACAATCAAAAAAATAAACACAACAACAACTACAACAATAATAATAATAATAATAAGGAAAATAATAAAAATTCTGATGATCATAATAATTTAAAACAAGTTAAGAGCGAACAAGAAACATTATTTGTTGAATGTCTTGTACCTTGTAATCATAATAGGAAAAGAAAACTCACTATAAATGATGATGACGATGATGATCATAACATTAATAACAATAATAATAACAGTAATTATTATTACGGTGAAGATAATATGAATAAAAAATATTTTGACGATAAAGAGCATGAACCAGCATTTGATAGATTAAAAGCTAGATGGAAAGTTATATCCTTTAATATTAAATGTGTTTATCAATTATCTGCTGTTGTACTAAGCATAGATAAACCATTTGATAAAAAGAATGAAGAACAAATTGAAAATATAAAAACCAAATATAATACTATGGTAACTTGTCTCAAAGGAGAAAAAAATATTCCAGTCATAAATCCTCATCAAATGGGAATAAAAAATGAAAATTTCATTTCTGTTGTAAAAAATTTAAAATTTCATGAAAATATTATAAATAAAAATAAACTATTAAATAATAAAAACTTGAATAAATATTACCAAGTGTATAGTAAATATGTAGCTTTACAGTTTGAAAAAAATGTATTAGAAACTAATATAGAAAAATGTAGATTTATTGTTCTCAAAAAGGAACTGAAAAATATGCTGGTACTTTTAGAAAGCTTAAATTATATTGAAGTATCATATAATTTAGAAAATCTTAAAGACGAAAAAGATATTAAAACTATTGAAAATTCAATAACAGAACATATAAAAAATGAACGTATCATGAATATTAAAAATGGAACATCCAAAAATAATAATGAAGAAAAGAATTATGTTGTTACTATGAAAGGACAAATAGCAAGTGCAATTTTAAGTGTAGATGAATTAGTAATATCAGAATTATTTTTTTCAAATTTTTTTAGTAAATATAATTATGATTATATATGTGCATTCTTATCATGTTTTGTATATGATGAATCCACAAGTAAAGAAATTACAATTAATGATCCAATATTAGTAGAAGGATATCAGCAAATCATAAAAACAGCAAATCATGTAGCAACTAAAATGAATGAATGTGGAATGAATATAAATCTAAAGGATTATATCGACAAATTTAAATCAGCTATTATGCCTATAGCTTTATTATGGGCACGTGGACACTCATTTGTTGAAATATTAACAGATTCGCAAATATATGAAGGGTCCATCATAAGAACTTTAAGGTAAATAAATAAATAAATATATATATATATATATATATATATAATTATTACATCATATCATCATACATTCATATATTTATATATATTTTTATTTTGTAGACGATTAGATGAACTTATAAGGCAAATGATTTGTGCATTTAGAGGTATTAATAATGATAACATGTGTGAAACATTAACATTAGCTACTAATAAATTAAGACGGGGTATACCTTTTTCCCCATCTTTATATTTATAAAATTATTTATTTTTTTAAAAGTGTAATAAATGACATTTATAGATATTCTACATATATATATATATATATATATATATTTATATTTGAATATATGTGTGACATTTATAATATTTTTATTTTTGAAAATATTGTTTTTATTATTTAATATTTTTTTAAATAAGTTTATTAATTCATATATTTACATTATGTTTCTTTACATATTATAAATAAATAACATTACCATAAATATTATAAAAAATAATAAAAAAATAAATTGAAACGATATATTATTATATAATACACCCCACATATATATTATATATATATATATAATATCATTATATTTTTTTATATTTACCCATAAATTTGTAATTTCTTTTTTTTTATTTACATTTTACAACTTACAACGTATGTAAGAAGATTGAAAATATTTATTTTTTTTCACTAATAAAAAGAAAATGAAAAAATATATATCCATCAGTAAAATATTTTCTTTTATATAAATAAATAATAATAACAATATGAATATTAAAAATAATAAATAAAACTTTAACATAAATATATAATTCAGGTAAAATTAAATTAAATTCTTATGCTTTCATATATTTTAAAAGTATAACCTTATAAAAAAAATTAATCTATGTTTTATTCGTTTTTCTCTTATTTTATAAAAAAAAAAAAAAAATACGGCAAAGGTTAATACATATATATATTATATATTTAAAATATATATCTATATATATATATATATATATATTTTTTTTTTTTTGAAGAAAATTATATATATATAAAATATATATGCCTCTTTCTATATTTATTTATTAATTTTATATTTTAAAATATATGTAAATATATATATTTTTTTTTATTCCCTTTTCTGTTAATTTTAAAAAATAATTTATATTATATAAATTTACCTTTCTTTTGAAGTATAGATCATGTAAAAAAAATAATAAATATATATTTTTTATTTTTAACATTAAACTGATTATTTTCAATTATATATATTTAAATATAAAGTTATAATAAAAAATATAATTAATAATATTGTTTGTGCATAAAATATAAGTTTCCAAAAAATAATCACGGTTATTTTTATAAAAGTAAAAAAAAAATTCTTTTTTGAATTTTAAATAATTTGTTAAAATATAAAAAAAAGAGTATACGTAATAAAATATATATATATATATATATATATATATATATTTATTTATTTATTGCATTTCTATACTGAATTAAAAAAAGAAGAAAAATGGTAGATGATATATTAAAGTGTATTCATAATGAATTTAAATATGTTCTTATAAGTTGTGATATAAATAATGAGATAAAAGAATTAACCTTTAAAGGTAGTGAAGAGAAATTTCAGAATACATTAGGTTCCTATTTTAGGAGAATAATATTTGATGAAAAAGGAAAAGATGAATTAAAAGAAAGTATAAAAGAAAAATTAAAAACAAATGATAAAAATGATGAAGATAAAGAAAAGGTAAATACTATATCTCCAGATATTATAAATAATGCAATTGAATCATCTCAAACTTATCAAATAATACCTTTAACTATACCTAATGAAAAAAATGATTTTCTGGGAATTAATTGTTATATTGATGATATAGGAAGAATAAAAAAATTACCTTACAATAGTAGAGCATCAAGAATATGTAGTACAGAAATTTATGGTGATGCATTCTTATCAAAGACATATGATAATGAAGATTTCAAAAGATGTG
Source organism: Plasmodium sp. gorilla clade G2 (assembly GCF_900097015.1). Classification (NCBI taxonomy): domain Eukaryota; phylum Apicomplexa; class Aconoidasida; order Haemosporida; family Plasmodiidae; genus Plasmodium; species Plasmodium adleri (nom. inval.). Next base: position 18,879 of record NC_041698.1, read on the forward strand.
ATTTTACAATAAGCGAATATGATGAATTTTTAAAGAATCCCCCAAAAAGTGAAAACAGGTAAATACACCAAAAATAAAAATAATTATATATTATTTTTTATGTATATGTAAAATCATATTTTATATAGCATATACTAAAAAATAAACAAACAAACAAACAAACAAACAAAATATATAAATTATATAAATATATATATAATATTTCTTTTGTCTTTTTATTTTATTTTTATTTTATTTTTTATTTATTTTTTTTTCTTTATCAATTATAATTAAAGATGGGATCAAGCACAAGCCATGCAAAATTTACTAAAACAAATGAAAGGACAAAATGATACAGGAGTAAATGACGAAGCACCCACTCAAAAAGTTAACGCATGTGAACATTGTTATAAGGTATTAAATATATATATATATATATATGTTTATATTTATATGTTTTCATATTTTTTTTTTTTTTTCCTCATCTTATATACTTTATATTTCTACTTTTTAGGAACAAAATCTAAAAAGATGCGGAAGATGCAAAAAGGTCTACTACTGCTCAGTTGAATGTCAAAAAAGTGATTACGTATTTCATAAGAGAATATGCTCATAAAAAAGATAAACAAAATTAGTATATTATAAACAATATGTTATATATATATATATATATATATATATATATTTATTTATTAATTTTTTTTTTTTAAAGGAGTATAAATACCACATTTTCCATATGATAAAATTTTTAAATGTTAAATATTACTTTGTATACACATAAGAGAAAAAAATAAGATATATACATATTTATCTAAATCTACATAACCATTTATATTATATCTTATGATATACATTTATTTTTTAATAATATTTTTAATTCCCCTCCCTTTTTATTATACCCTATATAATATGATATAAATGACTTTTTTTTTTAAAATACTTTTCGTTTAATTTGTGTTTGCAACCATATAACTTTTCATTTTTAAAATGAATATTAAATAAATAAAAATATATCCTTATTGAAAAGGAAAAATAATTCGTATCCTTTTGCTGCTCTACACATACAATTATTTTTTTTTTTTTTTATTCTATTTCATACATTTGATATTAATGCATAAAAAATATATACATATAAGTAATATTATGATCTGTAAATTATATGTGGTTTTTTCTTTATCAAATGACAATCCTATTGTTTTAAATATTAAATAATGAAAAACAAATATATAACAAAATAATTTTTTTTTTTTTTTTCTTTTATTTCAATAAAATTTACAAATACGTTACATGTACATATTTATAATATCAAGAGAAAGGTCATAAAAAAAAGGTATTATATTTACATAATTGTTGAATTATAACACATTACATATATATATATATATATATTTATATATACTTGTTTGAAAAAATGATGATAAAAAATTTTTATAAATTTTTCCTTTTATATTCCTTTTTCTTATTCATGTCATGTCTCACTAAAAAAATGTTATTTGTTAATTTTTTTAACAAAACTAATATAAACTATAATAAAAAGAAGGACATAAATGAAATGTGTATGAATAGACCAACGAATACAAACAAGGGATTTATTACAAACAAAGGATATATTACAAACAAAGAATATATATCAAATAATGCACACAAAAACATATGTACACCAAATTATGGACAAACATATTCAAATATATTAAATGATGAAGAGAAAGAAAAAATATTACAACAATATATATATACATTATCCCACTTATCTATTATAGATATAGATAAAGAGAAAGATATATCATTAAATATATCTTTATTATTAAAAGCATGTTTGGCTTCTCATAATTACATTAAAAATGTAGAAATATATACAAGTCAAATAAAAAATAAAGATATATGCTCATTTATATATGAACACAGAACAGATTTCGAGGATTTTTTGAACACTCATATTTTAAAATACATAGACTTTTTTAATAAAGACAAAATAGAAGATACACTTCAATCATATATTAAAGACAAAATTTTATATGAAAATGAATTAAATATATTCAATATAATAAAAAATAATAATATAGAATTAAGAAAAGATATATTACAAGATATATTATTTGAATGCATAAGACTTAATAAAATTATTCAATATTCTCTTGCAGTTAATAAATTAGATTTATTTTCTTATCATATCATTTTTAAAATATTTATGTATTTTAAAACAGACCAATTTTATTATCATCTATTCTTAAATAATATTCAAAAAATTAAATATTACTATTCTATAAAAAATATATCAGATGAACATAAAGAAATTATATACAAAATTGTTGACAAGTATTTGTACATTATTCATTATATGAATAATATGTATCAAAATAGAGACATGAAAAATGTATAATGTAATAATTATGTACCCTCAAAAAAATAAATTAAATTAAACAATATTTTATTAAAACAATAAATATATATATATATATATATATTCATTTATATAACATCCAATCATGTACATTACATTATTTTTTATTTTACACCTTGTGGTTTTAATTCAATAATTATATATCTTTATAATGAATTACCATACCTTTAAATACTCTTATAATTATTTTAAAAATATTTATAATAGATAAAAGTTATATTAAAAAATTATATAAAATAAATTTTCTTTTCTTTTTCTTTTTTTTAAAAACTATAAAAATAAAAATATTAAATATGACATATAGAACATATATCTTTTCAAAAAAAAAAAAAAAAAAAAAAAAAAAATTATTCTAAGAATTATAAAACATTATTATGTTGTTTATATATAATGATATAACAAAAAAAAAAAAAAAAAAAAAAAAAAAAAAAAATTGAAATATAAAGACAAAGACAAAAATTATTAGAACATATATTTTTAGGATATACATCCATTTGGATAAAATTAAACAATTAAAAATATATACATGTATATATTTATTTATTTGTATATTTTTCCTTTTGTGTATATTTTATTTCACTTATAATTAAATTTATAAATCTCCTATTCTTTTTTTTGTAATATTTGTTCTTGTATATATTCTGGAACTAAAGAATATTTGTGAAGCGTCATAGTATAATTACCTAAAAGAAAAAAATATACATATATACATTAGGCTTAATTATTTTATTTAATAAATAAAGAAGTGACTAATATTTATATCTTCATTTTTATAATACACATTTATAAAACTATTTTGATATAAACACATTATATATTCATTTTAACCTCTTCCTTTGGTTATTTTCCTCAAATCACTAACATACGATAAAACTGAAGCCATTGGTGCCCTAGCAGTTATTTCTTTTGTGAATTCATCACCTAGATTGTTAAAATAAATAAATATAAATAAATAAATACATATATATATATATATATATATATATATATTGTTCACAATTTATCATTGTCTTACTTTCATCTATGTGTTGTATCTTTCCTCGCTTCTTAACCAAATCGCTAATTACATCTCCCAAATATTCGGTAGGTACAGATACGTTTAGCTACAAAAGATAAAAGTGAATATATACATATATACATATATATATACATATATATATTTTTTTCAAATGTATAAACAAAACACATATATGTCATTTCATATATTCATATTACGTTCATTATTGGCTCCAGCAACCTTATGGACGTCTTTTTTGCTGCCTCCTTTATTGCCAATCCAGCAGCTAGCTTAAACGCATGTTCATTACTATCAACTGGATGAAATGAACCATCAACTATTCTAACCACAATATTTATTACTGGAGAATTAAAAAGAATTCCCATATTACACTGTTCCCTTATACCAGTATATATGGCATCGAAATATACAGATGGAATAGCTCCACATGTTATTTCATTTTTTATAATTATATTATTATTTACTTCTGATGTATTTATATTCATACTATTATTATCTATATCTTGTTCCATACATTTTTGCTCTTTCTTTTCTTTTTCATCAATACCATTTTGTTCTTGATCTGTTTGTTCTCCTTCTTCATCTTCTTGTTCATTATAATTATACATTGGTTCAATTTCAATATGTACATCTCCATACTGTCCTCTACCTCCTGATTGTTTAATATACTTACCTCTTGCTTTTACACTTTCCACAAATGTCTCTTTATAGGAAATTTGTGGTTTCCCATAAATTATTGGTATATTAAAATCCTTTTCAATTTTGTTAATTATAATTTGTAAATGTAATTCTCCAACTCCACTAATAAGCAAATCTTTCGTATCTTGATTTATATGATAAAAAAACGAATGATCTTCTTTTTTAATTTTAATTAATGCATTAATTAACTTTTCATATTCATTTTTATTTTTATTATATATATAATAACTTATAATAGGAGGAATATCTTTTATACGTTTCAATTCTGCTCTTAAAAATACATTACTCAACGTATCACCAATCTGAGTATCTTTCAAACCTACTAATCCTACAATATCACCTGCCTTAGCATTTTCTAATTCATATTTTTCACTTGAATGGATAAAAAATATTTTTGAAATTTTTTCACTCTTCTTTGTTCTATTATTATATATATATTCACCTCTATTTATTTGTCCTTCATATATACGTACGTAATTAATATTTCCTAAATGTTGATCATTCATAATTTTGTAAATTAATCCAACCATTTTCCTTTTATAATTTTTTATATTCGTCTCGTTCAATTCGTCTGAAATATAATCGTTGTAATTTATTTGATCATCTTTCATATTATTTTGAGAACTTTCAGATGGTATATTCTTAGATCCAGTTATATCATTTACACCTTGAACATATGTCGAACTAGAAGTATCAATTTCAGTAGTATCCTTATGTATATTTATACAATTCTTATTTAATTCATTCTCAAATACTTTATTTTCTACATTTTGTTCTTCCCCTTTATTAGTATTTTTTTTTAACATAAGTTTTTCTTTTTTTAAATGAGACTCCGAATTGGATGGAATTATTTTTTCACCTCTTCTATTTACATCATGTATATATATAATTTGCTTTTTATAATTTTTAATTGAATCAATAGGTGAAGGTAAATATTTTACAACCATATCCAATAACATTTGTACATTTTTATTTTTTAAAGCTGAACCACACATAACAACATTATATTTTTCTTCAACAACTAATTTTCTAATATAATATTCAATTTCTTGTATATTCATAGCTTTGTCATTTAAATAATTATCAAGGAAAGAGTTAAAATTTTCAGCAATCTGTTCAAATAATAAATTTTTATATTTTAAAAATAAATTATAGTGTTGTTTAGGTATATCTTCAAAAATAAAATCATGAGCATTTTTATATACAATCATTTTTTCTTTTAATATATCTATAGTACTAATGAATTTACTCATTTCAAAAACAGGAACATATAAAATTAATATCTTCTTATTTAATTTCCTTTTTATTTCTTCAATACAAGCTTCAAAATTTGCTCCTACTTTATCTAATTTATTTAGAAATATTATTCTACTAATATTATATTGATTAGCTTGTTTCCATACAGTTTCAGATTGAGATTCAACTCCTTCACTACTATCAAACACAACAACACCACCATCTAAAACTCTTAAACTTTTTTCAACCTCAGCAGTAAAATCAACATGTCCTGGAGTATCAATTATATTTATACGATAATCTTCTAAATTCTTTTCACTACCATTCCAATAACATGTAGTGACAGCCGCATTTATAGTTATTCCTTTTTCTCTTTCTATATCTAAATAATCCATTGTTGATAATCCTTCATGTACTTCTCCAATTTTTTTTATAACATTTGTATAATATAATATTCTCTCAGTTGTTGTAGTTTTTCCAGCATCTATATGTGCTATAATTCCAATATTCCGATAATTTTCTAATTCCACATTTTTTGTTGAACCATTATTTAATTTTAAACGAAATTCATTTTTAATTATATTCTTATTGGGTTTTATAATATCATTTCTTACACATCTATTTAAAATATATAATTTACCTCTACCATTTCTTTTCTCTCTTTTTACATTTCCATTAAATAAATACACATTATTATTCTTATTCCACCTATTGTGTAATGAATATGTATATTTATATAATATCAATATTACTAAACAAAATAATAATATTTTATTATTATTATATCTTTTTGATGAAAATAGCTTTATCATTTCTATTTCCTTCACATCTTTTCATCTTTTTTTTTTTTTTTTTTTTTCTAATCCCTATATGGAATTTAATAAATATATTTTTTTTAAATAGATTATTCAAAGGTTAGAAATTAAACTAAAAAAAAAAAAAAAGAAAAAAAAAAAATCCATATATATATATATATATATATATATATTTACTTATTTATAAATTTTTTTTTTTTCTAAATATTATTCCAAAATATTAGTGTTTAAAAATTCTATTTATAATTAATGATATCATTTTTGTAATATTATATTATAGGTTACAAAAAAAAAAAAAAAAAAAAAAATAGGGTATAATATATATAATACATATTATATGTATATAATATATATTATATACATATATATTTATTTATAATATATTATATATACATATATAAAATATATATTTCATCCTATTCTTTTAATAACAATAAAAAAACTAATCTAATTATTGAATATTTTTTTATATGTTAATTTAATATATAAAAAGCAATAAAATTAGATACACCAATAATGATATTATATGTTTACTATTTGTTTTTTTAGTTATATATAAAAATAATATATTTTTTACCTATAATAATTTGTTATCAATTAATATATTTTTGGCTAATTCTTATAAAAATATGTAAATATATATATTATTTTCTCTTTCTTATAATTTTACATATTTTGAATGCCATATTATTATTATTATATATATGTATTTATATTTATATATATTATGAATTTATGATGGTTATTATAATAGATATAATTTATTTATTATATATATATATAATACTTAATATTAAAAATTAAAATCTACAACAATGAAGAAAAAAATATATATTATTAACATAATTAATTATTAGTATCTTTTATCCTTTTTAATTTATCTATTTTTTTAAAACATTTATTCATATATATATATATGTATGTATTTATGTAGAATCACTGTAGTATATATAAAATGACCAAGGATATCGAATTTGTACAAAAGAAGCATATCCAATATTTGGAATCTTATACAACAATAAAAAATGCAGAAGAACTAATATTTAATGAAACTCTAAAAATGTGTGGAGTTTTTTATTTCCTTTGTTCATGTAAAATTTTATCACATACAATAGAGAAAAAAGATGAGTTCATAAATTTTATTTTAAAATGTCAAAATGTGGATGGTGGTTTTGGAAATAATATAAATTATGATTCTCATATTGTTTCTACACATCATGCTATATTATCATTACTTTTATTGAATTATTCTTTTGACAAGATTAATGAACATATGGATAAAGTAAATAATCACCATGATATAAATAATACAAATGATAATAATTACAATGTATATTCTAAAACTATACGAGAAAATACATGCAATTATATACTAACCTTATTTAATGAAGATGGCTCCTTTAAAGGAGATATATGGGGAGAAGTTGATACAAGATTTGTTTACAGTGCAGTTAGTTGTTTAACCATATTAAACAAAATTAATTTAGTTTGTGTAGATAAAATATCGTCATATTTATTAACAAATTATGCTATATGTGAAAATGGATTTTCATGGGTAAGTGGAAATGAACCACATGCAGCTAGTGTTTTTTGCTGTATTGCAACCTTATTCTTAATACAAAAATTATATTTAATTAATGAAAATAAATTAGCTCATTGGCTAAGTCTTAGACAAACTACTAATGGAGGTTTTAATGGAAGGGCTGAAAAATTAACAGACACTTGCTACTCTTGGTGGATTTTCTCTACACTTATTGTTTTAAAAAAATATAATTGGATTAATAAAAATGCTTTAAAAAATTATATTCTTCTTTGTCAAGATATTGAAAAAGGGGGGATAAGTGATAACCCTGATTGCCTTCCAGACATATGCCATACCTTTTTTGGATTAGCAGCTTTAAGTTTGATAGATAATCTCAACCAGTCGGAAAAAAAATATACACTGCAACAAATGCACCCGGTATATGCAATTCCTGTTCATACGGTTAAGAGGAGAAATTTGCCCTACCACGACATAGACATAATTTAATAGAAATAAAATAAATAAATAAATAAATATATATATATATATATATATTATCCTTTTTTGATTTTCAATAAGATTATAAAAAATTAACCTGTTATAATAAAGTTAAAACAAAAAATATTTACTCTTAACGTAAATTATAATTAAAACTTATATAAAAATTATAAGTCTTATAAAAACAAAAAAAAAAAAAATACATAAATAGTAAATAAATAAGTAAATATATATATATATATATATATATATATTTGGAGTGTAATAAAAAAAAATATATATTCATGCAATTATTCAATTTCACCCCTCATATAATATATTTATATGTATGTAATCAAAGATACTTGTCCCTATCTTATATGGTTGATATATTTATTCTTCAAAAGAGGTGACTTCATAAGATTTACTAGGGACGATTTACTCAACACTTCATTATTGCTAATAATTGTATTTACTTCATTTAAAAATGTTAAACACTTTTCATCATTTTCAAAATTTAATAATTTTGTTAACGTGGATATATTTACCTTTATGCTGGTCCTAAACAAAAATAAAATATAAATATATATATATATATATATATATATATATATATATTATTACACGCGCATATGCATATATTCATGTATTCGCTTCCACAAGCACCCTTAAAAAATTACTATAATTATAAAAAATAACACTATACATTATATTATATTATATTATATCATTTTTAAACTTACTTGCAAATATTTATAAGAGCCAATAATCTATATTTGGGCAAAAATAAAACAATCAAATAATTAGTTAAATATGGCATTCTAATTTGATTACTATTTTCTATATTACATTTATCTTTTTCAATATTTTCTAAATTATTCATTTCACCATGACTTTTTACAAATGATGTAAGAGAATCCATATTTACATTAAGATCAACATTTTCATTTAATGACATTAATATAGGTAAATATTGTAATATATGATTGTTCACAAATATTCTATAATATATATATTCATGATTCTGTTCATCATCTAATGGTGATACCATATTTATATTTATTAAGTACATTTTGTTTTTTATACATTCATTTAAATAATAACATAACTGTATATTTTCGTGATTTTTTTCTTCATCACTTAAAGCTAAATATTCTATAAGAAATTCCTGATGCATATTTTGCAATGTCATGTAAATAAGCTTATAGCACAAAAACTCAACCTATCAAAATAAATAAAAAGATACATACATGCACATATGTACATATATACATATATATATATATATATATATATATTTATTTATTACATATTTACACATATATTTTACCTTCGATTTTGTTATATTAAGTCGCTGGTATAATTCAAACAATTTATTAATACATTGCAAAAATTGAAATAAATCATTATTTACTATGCATATTCTGATATTCGTTTCATATATATTTACAACATCATCATGAAATATATTTTGGATATTCAAATCTTGTCTCAACGATCTAAACTGTTCATTTATATATTTATAATTTTTATCCATGTTATATTTATAAAGTATATATGCATAGGTGCACTTCAAAACAGAAAAACTTCTTACCTAAAAAAATTAAAATTAAATAAATAAATAAATAAATAAATAAATACATATATATATATATATATATATACATATTATTAATAATGTAAAATATATACATTTTATATTTACATTTTTTCTTTCCGGAAGTGATGTTAATCTAAAGAAAAACTTTTGAATATTTCTACATTCTCCAACAAAATCTTTATTCTTATAACAACTAGCAAAATTATATTTGTCCATAAGCCTTTCAAGATTTCGTAAATCTTCATTTCCTCTTTCTATACATTCACCATTTGTATCAATATAAAATGAATTTTCAATCAAATTATTTTTCTTATTTCTATTAAGATCAAAACATTTCTCTCTTCTTCTTTCTCTCTTTTCAATTTCTTCTTGACTTAATTTCATTTTTTTGTCACTTAAAATACCTGCAATCATGTCACTATCTAAATCGATGCTATTACCCATGCGTCTTTTCGTTCCTAATGGAAAATATAAAATAAAATGAACAAAATAATAAATAATAATATAAAATAAAACATAATAACATATAATAACATAAAGACATATTTCCATATATATATATATATATATATATATATATATATATATATATATATGAAACATTTAAGCATATATTACTTTTTTGGTGGGAAAAGAAATATATGTCCATCCCCATTACATCTTCTTCAGTTGGCATCACATTATTTAACCAGAATGGAGATCTTATAATTTTTTTTCTCTTCAATGTATATATTTTTGATATAAAATTTCTTAAGCACTTTGCGAATTCTTTATTTTTATTACATTGTTCTTTAAAATGATCATTTAAATTTTTTATATATGTTTTTAAATTATCACATTTAACGTTTGAATCATTATTATTTGTAAAAAATGGTATATCCGATAATTTACTCATTTTATTAATATTTTGTTTATTTCTATTATCCATATCTTTATTATTATAAAGATAATTATCATCTTCATCGGAATAATCATCTTTATCATAATTATCTGAATTATATTCTAAATCGTCTTCACCTAATTTATTACTTTTTTCTTTATATTTATTATTATCATATGGATAACAATTACTCATATCATCTTGATCATTTTTTCTATATTTCATCGTATTTCCTTCATCTATATAATTATTCTTCATATGAAAGAATTTCTTATTATCATAAATATCACCAGTATTATTACTATTTGAAATATTACCATCGTAAATGTTATTATTATTATTATTATTATTATTATTATTATTTCCGTAATTCATACTAAAAATACCACCAATATTGTTCATACTATTTCTACTCATATTATCTTCTTTGGTATATTTATATAATCCATATGTATTATTTTCCATTGAATTATTCACATTATTATTCATATTATTATCCATATTATTATTATTTTGTTTGTTATTATAATTATATTTATTATTTACATTCAAATGATTATTTATAGATTCCCTATAATTCATTATAACATCATTATTATTTATATCATCTTTATTATTTTGAGTATTATTCATATGCATGTTATTATAATCATTTCTATAATTATTCATATTACCAATATGATTTATATTATTGATATTATTTTGATTTGACAAATCATTAGCAAAATTATTTATAACCTTTTCTTTTCCTTTCTCATTTTTATTATCATCACTCAAATCACTGACTTCACTAACTGCATCACTTATGGATTTATTATTTTTATTATTTAAATAACGATTATATGTTTGGAATATTTTATTCTTTGATTTATTTAATGTAAAACTTATTTTCTTTTTAGGATCATCATTCATGTTTTCTTTGGAATCATTTTTATTTTGCATGAATTGTTGAGGTGGAAAATCAGAAAAGGTTTTTCTTTCTTTTTTATTACTATTAAGTTTTTTCATTTCTTCAATAGAATCAATCATATCATTAATTTTTTCAGGTTTGATATTATAGTAATTATTATTTTGTTTTTCATTTTGAATATTATCTGTAAGAATAGATGAAGGGTTTATATTACTATTAAATGTGTTATTATTAATATGTCTTGGAAAATTACTATTATTGCTATTATTATTATTTGATATGTTCATATTATTATCTTTTATATTTTCTCTACTTTTCAAATCGTCTGTTTTTACTTTTGATAAATCAACCAATTCACCTGAATCATTTAAAGGTATATTCAAATTAGCTATATTTAAATTACTTAAATTCATTTGTTCATATATATTAATTTTTTGTGTATTCACATTTTGTATGCCTGATTGTTGTTGTAATAAAAATTCTTGTAAATTCGTCTTTTGTTGATAATATATCAAATTAGATGACACACAATTATTTATTTGTTTTATTGATTCAGGTGATGATAATATAGCATTCTTAACTAATAAAAAATATCTACTTAATGTTATAAAAATATATTTCTTCGATTCAATAGCAGCCTCCTTTTCTGGGAAACCTAATTTTATATAATGATAAAAAACATGAAAATAATATATCTCTTTAACTTTATTAATATATAATTCTACATAACTATCATTATTATTATTTATATAATATGATAAATCATTATTACTTATAGAAGATGATTTACCATCTTCATCTTTTATATGACTACTAGAAGAATTAACATTATTTATACTACTACTATTAATATTAGATTTATTATTATACATATTCATATAATTTATATTATCTGTATTATAATTTACACTTTTGTAATAACTATCACTTTTATTATTATGATAATAACTATTATTATTTTGATAAGTAGATACAACACTACCTTTATTTGAAACATAATATCTATTATTATTTATATCATTCATATTATTAAAATGATTCATATTATTACTATTATTATTATTATAAATTCCATGATAATTTAAATAACCACTATTAGCATTACCACTAATATTTATATTATTATTATATATATAATTATTCATGTCATTTTTATTCTGATATATATTATTTCCATTCTTCACATTCATAGACGTATTTTCTTTATTATTATTTTTTTCATCTTGTCCATCTTTATTTTTTTCATTCATTTTTCTTTATTTCTTAAAAATTTATAAATGTATTTATTACTAAATTAAAAAAAAATATATAAATTTAATAAATAAAAAATAAATTTTTTTTTTTTTATATCTTTTTATAAAAAAAAAAGAAAAAAAAAAGTATAATGCTGATTTGATAAAAGAATAGTATTTTTCAATATATATATAAAATATATACATATCACCAATCAACAAAATACCCGCTTTTATAAATTTATAAAAGGCTTATTGGAAAAATAAGTATATCATAATAAATAATATATAAATAAACATAAATCAACATATATATATAATATATATATATATATATGTATATATATATTTCTTATTTTTTTTTTTTGTGTCACATAAATTCTTATATTTCCTTTAAATACATTATAATATATATATATATATTACTCTTTTTATATTTATATGCCGTCACTTAAAAATATATAATTCTTAATATATAATGTTTATAAACTAATTTCATTATATTATAACACAATATATATATATTAAAATATCATGTGAATATTTTTATAAGGCATATAATAAATATTTACTCCCATGATATATATTGTTATATTATTTTTATATTAATATATACATATTTATTTTATATAATATAATATAATAATATATATATGGAAAAAAATATAATTAATAAGTTAAAATAGAAATAAAAATAAAGGAACAAATATAAAAGCAAAAAAAAAAAAAAAAAAAAAAAAAGAAAAACATATATAAATATGATTCTCATATATATAATAAATAAATATATATTAAAAAAAAAAAAAACAAATAAAAATTATATAATATATTATATATTTATATATATATTTATTTTATATCGTATATTATAACTGATACAGTACTTACTTCTAAAGGTAAATATTATTATATATTATTATTTTTTAATACCTATGTATAGTATTCATTATTTTATAGAGGAAAACATCAGAAAAAAAATATATACTTTGTATACAATTTGTTTAAAATTATATATATAAATATATATATAATAATATATGTATTATTATATAATCAAATATTTCTTTTATTTTATATTATTTTATCATATTTTTTTATGTTCCTTTGTAAGATTTCTTCTTATTTCTACATTCTTTTAAAAGGTTAAAAAATATGAAAAAAATATATAATTATTATTCATATATATTAAATATAAATATATTAAAAAAAAAAATAAAATAATAATAATAAAATATAGGAAGCAAATATTTTAAATATGCAGATAATATATTAAAATGTTTTATTATTATATTATAATTCTTTTTTAAACACAGGTTTATATATATATATAATAATATTATATTATTGTTGTTTCTTGTTTTTTTTTTTTTTTTGTAATATTATAATTTCAAATAATCCTTTATATACGTATAATATATCAAATGGTTTCAACAAAAACATGGTTAATTATATTTTCATTGTAAATATTATATATATATATATATATTTATATGTCTATGTAATATAAAAGAACAATTAAACCAGGAAAAATATATATAGATATGATTGGTTATTTGTTTTTTTTATTAATTTATTGAAAACTTATATATATTTCGAGGAATAGAATATTTTTTAAACATTAAAAAGAAGGATTATACACACAAATATATATGTTTTATTATCACTCTCGCATGATATATTTTTCCACATAATACATTTTGATGGTTTATTCATTTACAATGTAAAATATCATTTTTTAAAATATATAAACTATATGAAGAAAAATGTAATTAATGGACTTTTTTTTTCTATTTTTTATTTTGATAATAATAATATAATACTATATAACTGTTAAACAAAAAAAAAAAGAACCAAAAAAAAAAAATATTTTAAATAAAATTTAAAAAGGTATACACTATAAATTTAAATAAATAAATAAATATATATATATATATATATATATATATATATATAATAGTAATAATAAACAATTACGTTGATATATTTTTCTTTTTTTTTCCTCTCCCATTAAGACATTCCCCATATATTTTCCTTCAATCACATTATATATATATATATATATATATTTCATTATATTATTATTTATTAAATATCTTTCTTTGATAATATTATCATTTTTTACATCTTAAAGTATCTTGCCACCTGATTTTCTTAGGTTTGTTATAACCTTGATGGATTATATATTTTAAGGCAACCCCAGAATTAGCATTCTCACCTTTTTCGTCATAACTCATATTATCAAACAATATATTAGAATAATTAAACATATTTTTACTAGTTGATACTAACTCTCTTTCAATAGATGTATCTATATCATATGTTATATTTTTAGATTGAACAAATATATTTTTTTTTCCTTTTTCTTCATCGTTATAATTATATATTATTTGATCATACAAATCTATTGTATCATAATTTTTTTTTCTTAATTTTTTATATATATTTATTTGAGGTGAAAAAGAACATTCATTCATTTCATTTTTGTTTAACTTATTTTTTAATATTTTTAATTTTTCATTTTTTATTTGTTTGAAATAATGTATATGTGTATTCAAATTAGCATTTACTATTTTTTCATTAAATAAGATGTCATTTCTTTCTAATGATTTCATCCTTTTCTTTTTTTCAAATATAATTTTTTTCTTTTCATCTTCTTTTTCTTTTATATAATAAATATAATCATAAAATTTTGTTATAATATTCCTAGGATATTTAAAACATTCATATATATTATTACACTTATTATTATTATTGTTATATGTTATTCTATTTGTTTGTATAAAATGATTTATTATATCAATGAAATGTTTTTTTTTTAAAAACATAAAATTTCCATCAATCTGAAATGTTGATATATCCATTAATAAACAAAGAAGAAAATGAGCAAACTGTTTTGTATATTCATTTTTTTCTTTTATTTCATCTTTTATATTATCCATATGATTTTCCTTATTCTTATGTAATACATTCGTAATCTTTTTATTATTCACATGTTTCCTATCCTTTATATATTCAATCAATTTTATATTTTTCAAAATAAATTCAGTATTATTTTCATATATCTTTTGTATTAAATGGCACGTATATATATTATCTATAAACCCTTGATTATTTTTATCAAATAAAAAATATACATTTAGAATATTTTTTAAAACAATTATGTCAGTCAATTTTTTATTTTTATTCTTTTGTATTCTATTAATTCGAAAGAAAAAGTTCCCTTCCTTCTCCTTTACATGATCTATTAAAATGTTATCATTAGTATGTTTTTCCCCATCCATATATTTTTCCCCTTCCACATATCTTTCCACATTTATAATTTTTTCTTTTCCCTTTTCTTCATCATTATTCCATAACATAAAATTTTCAAAGCATCCCTCCTTGTCTATTCCTTTTAGATCTCTTAAAAATTCCGTATCTTCTTTAAAGTAATTCATTTTATATATATCTTTTAAAAGAATGTCATATTTATTATAATTGAGAGAAACGCAAGTTTATCTGTGTATATTTTTTTTTTTTTTTTCTCATATATATATATATATATATATGTTAACATTTACTACAAAATAAAAACAAGAACAAAAAATATGTACATATAATTATATATATGGTTGATCTTTTTATTTTTTATGATATATTATTGTAAACTAGA
The DNA here is from genome assembly GCF_900097015.1 of Plasmodium sp. gorilla clade G2. Lineage (NCBI taxonomy): Eukaryota > Apicomplexa > Aconoidasida > Haemosporida > Plasmodiidae > Plasmodium > Plasmodium adleri (nom. inval.). Next base: position 35,300 of record NC_041698.1, read on the forward strand.
AATATACAAATAGACTTATTCTTTTGTATAGCACTATTAAATTATAACAACATTAAAATTTTCCTTCTTGACAAATGTAAAAATTAAAACAAAAAAAAAAATAATATTATATCATACAAAATGTATATTTTATATGTATATAATATCATTTAGAGGTGGATAATATAATTAGTACTTAATAAATATGCATATATATATATAATATATAGCTATAGTATTTTTCAATATAAAAACTAAAACATATATTTTATATATATATTTAATTATGCATCTATAAATACTGTTCATATATAAATTTTTTTTAAAATGTCCTATAAAACATATTACAAACATTCTTTTATTTAAATATAATACGTTCTATATTTTTAACAGTGATATATGTCACCAAATATTAAAAATTAAAATACTACATATAATTATATTATATATATAATAATATTTATATATGATGATAAAATAAAATAAAAAAAAAATAATGTAAATATTTAAAAGAATTTATCCATATATATAATATATATATTTATTTTTTTTTATATATTATTTTATTTTTGTTTATCCTTATGATGTTATATTATTTATTATAAAATGTTAAGATCAAAAAATGAAGAGAAACACTTTGAAGAGTACTCAAAATGGATAAAACGTAAAATAAAAAAAATATCAAGAGATGAAATAAAAACAGCCAGGACATACGAAGAGGTTATAAACAAATATCATATAAAAAAAGTACCTCAGGTATCAAACCTATCAAACGATATATCATCTGATTATTTTTATAATTTTTATTATGAAAAGAAGCAACCACTTATTATATCAAAATTACAAGATAAGATAGGGCAATGTATAAATATATTCAACAGTACAAATATTATTAAACATATAGGAGATACAAAGGTAAGTATACATGTAGGTCATTCTAAATTCTTAAACAATGTAGATAAAAATTTTCGTTATACATTATCTACGCTAAAAGAATTTATTGAGTTGATTTCAAAAGAGGATGATAAAAAGGAAACTTTTAAAATACATTTTTCAAAAGACAAAATCTATATAAAATTTAAAAAAAAAAATAAGAAAATAAAACACACAAATATTTCTTCATATAATAGTAATATAAATGACATTATGGAGAAAAAAAATGAAAATTATTTATCTGATGTTTTGAGGACATCTTTATATAAAAAGCATGATTATCATAATGAAAAAAAGGATTCAATAAATAATGTATATAATAATACTCATGTGTATTCTATCGATAATAATAATTATTATAATAATAAAAATTTGAATTATTATTATTATAGATCTCTTGGAGTAAACCAATTTAAAGATGTTTCAAATATTAAAAAGATGAACTCCTTTATTAAAGATAATTTTTTTTTACCACAAGCTATATATCCTCCTTACCATCTTTTTAATTTCTTTTCCTCCATATTAAGAATCGGACAAACGAATTTGTTCATATGGTTACATTATGATATACCAGATAATTTTTTAATACAAATAAAAGGAAGAAAAAAAATTTTATTAATACCACCAAAATATATTCAATATTTTAATATCCTTGATTCGTCTTCTTCTTATAACTTATTTCATATTTTAACAAAAAAAAAATTAAATAAAAGAGAAAAATCCATTAAGAAAATATTATGTAAATATTCTTATGTAGCAGATTTATATGAAGGAGATATTTTATTTATTCCTTCCTTGTGGTTACATTATGTTTACAACATGCCACCACATACATATATCAAAAGAAAATACAAACAAATTCATCAATTCTGTTTTATTAAAAAGAAAAAAAAAAAAAAAAGTAAAATAAAATTAAAAAATAAACATATAAAAGCAACCTTAAATGAAAGGAAAAAATATATACGCCTTTTTTCTTATGGATATTCTAAATTTAAATTCATAGGAAACAATCAAATTAAAAAAAAAATAAATAAAATATCACACATTTATAATAAAAAACAAAATAAGATATATCTAAAAAAAAATGATTACTATAATAATCAAAATAAAAATAATAGTGATAATTTCTTGATTAATGAAGACGAATTAATAGAACATTATAATCACTTAGAAAATCCTTCATATTATTTACAAAGTAAATATAATATAAACAACAACACAGATAGTAATAACAAAGTTATAAATAATACTTCAAAAGGTATCATTTTTAAGGAAGATATTATAAACAAAAATAATTATCCTATAAATGTAGAGAAAGATATATATAATCATTCGCAAAATAGAACATGTATAGACACCAAATTAAATATAAGTATCAATTATTTTTTTAGAAACAAAAACGAGGCTATGATTTTTAATAAAAAGGATTTATATGGAAATCAAGATATAAATGTAGCCAATCAAATTTTTAAAAAAATTCAAAAGGAAATAGAACCATTATTACATATGAATCCAAAATATAAAAATTTTTATATACAAAAAATTAAGGGTTTTCTTTACGCGAACTTAGATGAAGATTATATATAAATGTAAAATTTTCATATATATTTAATTGTATATATATATATATATATATATATATTATCAAATATGATTCATCTGCAACATTGCAATGATCTTATATCTTTATATATATAACCATCATTTGTTATGACACCCTTTTTTTTAAATTAAAAAGGAAAAAAAAAAAAAATAATAAAAGGAATTAATATTTTTTTTTTTTTTCTTAATCATTTTAATATATATTAATAATGCATATTTTTTCTGTAAAAAATTATATCATGCCCTTTTTCTTTTTTTTATACAAATGATTCAAGGTACTTCAAAAGTTTTTTTTAAAATAAAACAAATAAACATATATGAAACATTAAACAGTGATATAATAACTAAAAAAAAAAAAAAAAAAAAAATTAACTACATAATTGATGTATGGTTAGACAAATAAATAAATAAATACAAATAAATGAATAAATAAACAAATACAAATAGATATTAATAAATATACTTTTTTTATTTAAATATATACAATTATATTTTTAATTCGTGTTCATACATTATAATATATATATATATATATATATTATATATATCCTTTTAAAAATCTAGATAATTTAATAAAGAAGAATTTTTACTATTCCTAGATCTATTCATATATTTATTATTACAATGATCATTTCCTATATTGAAATTTTTATTAACTATCACATAATCATATTCTTTCTCCACTTGTTTATCCATATCTATACTATCATAATTATCTTCATTATATTCATTATCATATAAATTTCCCAAATCCATATAACTCTTTTCTTTATTATTATTATTATTATATTTAATATTTTTATCATCATTATACTTTAGATTAAATAAATTTCCATATCCAATATTTGATATATAACCTTTTAATTTATTATATTTTTGTTTATATGTATTTAATTCTTCATATAATTTATTGTTCTCTTTTTCTATTTCTTCAGTGGTATATTTCAACACTTCTTTAAGTTCGTTATATTTTTCCCTTTCTATTAGAACTCTGCAAGAGGTAAATAAAAAAAAATAAAAACATGAAATAATTAAACAATACATAAGCACACATAAATATAAATAAATAAATATATATATATATATATATATATATATATAATATACATATTATATACACTTATATCACATTTTTCATATTACATATTTTGTAAATTCCTTATAACATTCAAGAAATCATCAATTTCCCTTTGATAAAAACTCAGATTTAATTTCGTTTGATTAAACATATGTATAATATCTGGACCATAATAATTTGAATATAATACACTTTTTTTAAATATTTTATATTTCATTCTATAAATTTTATTATGTTTTCGTTTCTTTTCTTTCTTATTATTTTTATATTTTTCATATTGTATTAACATGTCTTCTTTTTTTAAATCCATTTGAACTGAGTTACTAAATGAATACATAACCAAATCTTTAACAAATTTTTCATTACATGTATTATTATCATTTCTTAATTCTACTATTTCACTTTTTATTGTTTTCAGATCATCAATTAATATATTTCTTTTATTATTATTTGTACATATACTCTTCAAACTAGTTTTCTTATTAATATATTTCCTATTCATAGGAGATATATTCAAATTAGAAATATCAAATGATAATTCATTCATCTCTTTTGTTTTATAATTATATAAGGGCACAGATATATTCTTCATTTCCTTTTCTTCATTACATGTCATTTTTTTTTTAATTACACTTGGTCTATTAACATTAAAATAATTCTTTTTTTTTTTGTATAATATATTATTTTCTTTATTTAACGAATTATTAAAGTGTTCAATATATGAACTATTATAATTATTTATATTATAATCATCACAAATGTAATCATCATAAGTATTACTCTTATCATAAATTTTATAACATTCATCTTTATTATTAGTATTAAAATAATCTGACTCATTTATATTTCCATTTTCGCATACATTTCTTTCTTCATTCTTATTATTATTATTATTATTTGTTTCATCTTTATTTTCATCTTTATATTCTTTGTCTCTTTTCCCTACATATCCTTTGTTTTTTATTTTTTTCCCCCCTTGACATTTCTTAGAAGCAGTCGATGAACCCGTATGAAACGAATTAGACAATCGTAACATTATATAAAATTCTTATTAATCATTTGTTATTATTTCCTTTATATTACTTTAATATATTCATCCTTATTACAAAGATTAATCATATCAAAATATAAATGCTCATGAAAAAAAAAAAAAAAAAAAAAGACCTTATAAACATAAATATAAATGTACATACAAAAACATTCACATAAATATATGTGCATATATATATAATATACATATATATATATTTATATTTTTATGATAAATACAAAAACAATACTTCAAAAATTAAAAAAAAAAAAAAATTAAGTGCTAATTCTGGTTATATTAAATATAAAACATATCACATTGGTTTCAAAAGGAACAAATACATATATATATGCTACATATATATATATATATATTTATTTATTTAATATTTGATGAAAAAAAATAATATATAAATTATAGTGTTGGTTATTTATTTAATAATTATAAAATTTAATAACCTCCACTTATATATTTATATAGATGACAAATATATCCAGAATTTTCTTTTTACAAAAAAATAATATTGCCTTTATAGTTTATATATTTTTTTTATTTTTTAATTTAAATATTTTAAAATGGACAATTTTTTTATCTACGCCTGTTTAAATATTATATGTTAATATGCAAACATAGATATATTATATGTGAACAAATTTAAACTTAATAAAATAAAAAAAAAAAAAAAAAACACATATTTTATATATACATATATAATTATTTATATATAATACCTAAAATAAAAAAATATATAAAAAAAAAAAAAATGTTTATAATATAATATATATGTATATATATACTTTTTCGTTTGTTTATAAATAACCATATATAAGATATATTATTTATATATTATGTATATATTATATATATATTATATATATTATATGTATATATATAATATATACTTTATTTTATGCATACATAATTATATTATATAATATACATATTATATATACATACAGATATTTCTTTTTGAATTTTTTTTTCTTTTATTATTATATATGTATAATTATAAATTTATAATATACTGTTATATTATATATAAAAAAAAAAAAAGAAACATATAAATATATAAAAATTTAGATAACAAGTGAAACTATTTCATTCAATATTGTTTTTTCGTTATTTCTTTTTTTAATTATTTTTATTATTTTATTTGTTAATTTTTTGATCCAATCTTTTGATTATAAACATAACCTTTTTTTCTAATTTATTTACATATTTTTATTTTATTCCTTATTTATTATTATTTCTTTTCATTTTTTTTAATTTGTACATTTTTTTTTTTTTTTTTGTGTTTTTACGAATGCAAAAAATTTAAAATTAAAAAAAGATTAAAATAATAACAAAAAAAAAAGAAAAAGAAGTTATATATAATAAGTGAAAGAAATAAAAAATTCTGTTATATTAACTTCTTACAACAAATGAATAATTAAAAAAAAAAAAAAAAGAAATAAAATAAAAGTTATATTTACATATATTTATAATTAAAAAATAAGTATATACATAGATAATATGAAAATATTATGAAGAAAATATAAATTTTTATACATACATATTATATATATGATAATATTTAATATGTTATAAAATATATGTATATGTAATCATAATAAAAAAGAAAAAGAAATATATTTATTATTATGCATAAGCTATATTATAAATATAAATTTATTACATTTGCATATATATATTTTTTTATATGTAGAAAAATAGTCTTTACGTGGCACAATATGAACGATGCATTAAATTATATATCATAATATGATATATATATATATATATATATATAAGGAAAAATTAAAATAATAAACAATTTAAAAAAAAACAATTTACTACCGTTATTCGTTTTCATATATATAATATATAATATTTATTATTTTTATTTTCTTTTTTTAATGTATGCATATCAATTTAGAATTAAAAAAAAGTAACAATTGCCATTGTCTATATATATATATATATATATTTATATATATTTATTTATTATATATGTATACATTAATTAGCACACTTAATTTACATTTTTATCACATATATTTATTTATTTGTTTTCTTATAATTTTTCTTCATTTTTTTTTTATTTTTTTAATGAAGTATATGGAAAATATATTATTAATGTGTGTCTAATAAATAATATATATATATATATATATATGTATATTTTTTTTTTTTTTTCTTGTGTTTAAAAAAAACATTTTACAATATAAATATATGCATATACATATATATAATATATAATATATATTTATATTTATATATATATTAATTTATATATGTGTGTATTTACGTGTACTCTTCCTTATCATACTTTTTTGTGTTCGTGCTTGCCGTTATAATGACATCGAATTATATTATCCACATAGGCAATAATATAATAAACAAAAGGATAAAAATTAAGGAATTTCTTAATAAATATGAGAGGAAGATATTAGAAAAAAATGCAAGTGCCTTTTTTTATCTTCTAATTAACTTGCTTTTTAATTTATCAATTGATAGATTTAGATTAGTTATAAATCGAAAATATATATTTTTCAAAAAAAAAAAGAGAATCGATCTAGTATTTAATATAACAAAGAAAT
>NC_041698.1:45000-160000 GCF_900097015.1 Plasmodium sp. gorilla clade G2
ATCATTATCGTCCTGAACAAAATCTACATTAATATTACACACATTACAATTCTCAAAAACAATTTTTGCAATGTTTTCATTATTATATTTTATAATAGCATATTTCTCACCAAATGAAAATAAAGAAAAATATGATATATGCTCATTTAAAAAAATAGAATTGTTACTTATTATATATTTGCTCAATTCATCATTATCTCTAATATTATTTAATGAGTTAATTTTTATAGTAGTACTATTCTGATTGTTTCTTGTAAAGTTATTGTAATTATTATAAGTGGATCCATCATTATTATTATAATTTATATTGACCATATTATTCATATTATTCATACCGTTTACATAATTCATATTATTCATATTGTCACTACCTCCACCATTTATTCCATTATATACATTTCCACATTGATTATTATTTAACACTTCAATTCTGGCTTTTATATGTTTTATTAATGTTTCCAAATTTTGCTTATTTTCTTCATTTGTATTTTTATCATTGTACATGTTTATATATTCATTTAATTTATCATTACATTTTCTTAATAACTCCTTTTGTTTAATATTCATAATTTCCTGTCTTTTATCAGCACTTAAAGATAAAAATTTCTTTTCTGTTATATTTGGAGACACATATTTATTACTATTAACCATATCGTTAAAATAACTAATTTTTTTAGATTCATTTCTTAATTCAAATTGAGCATTATTAAAATAACTTGGCAAATAATTATAGGCATTTAAAGCACTATCTGTAGACACAAATTTTACAATAAATAAATTTTTGCCTTTCATATAATTTACACTTTCAATATCTCCATAAATATAACATAAACTATATATAAAATTTTCATCTTTATATTCATTTGACATATTATAGATATATAAAATCCTTGCTGTTTTCTTATTTAATATATATTGGTTATCATTGTTATAATAATTTCCAGATACCATATTATTTGTGTATGGGTTAACCATCCCATAATTCGAATTATAATAATTGTTATTATAATTAGAGTTATTCATATTATTATTATTATTATTATTCATATTATTATTATTATACATTAACGCATTATTATTGTAATATCGGTCTTCATTAAAATACATATTATTATTACTATTATTATTAATACGATTCATATCATTCCCTTTATTATCATAACTTTGCGTAGCGTAGTTATTTGAGCTATTAAAACCATTATTGTAAGAACTCATTTTTTTCTTATTACTAATACAATACTTAAGTCAGAAAATAGCATAACCTACACAAGCATTAAACACACAAAAGGAATATTTATATTTGTAAGATTTATTATCTGTTCAATTCAATAACTTCAAATTATACATATATATTCGTAAAATGTGTATATATATGTGTTATTTAAAAAAAAAAAAAAAAAAAATTTTATATTTGTATTTAAAATTGAAGAAAGTCCAAAATTTAAAATAAATGTAAATATATATATATATATATATATAATATCACTATATTTTAAAAATATTCATAAGTTTTAACCTTTTAATTAAGTATATGAAAAAATACTCTTTATATTCTCGCATATATATATATATATATATATTATAATTTAAGTGTCATACACATAATAATATATACATATAAACATTATACAAAAATTATATAAATATAATATACATATATACATATGATATATATTTATCAAGAAATTATTTTAAATAAACATTTTCAAAGTTCTGTATAAGTTTCATGATATAACTTTTCATATTTTTATATTTTATAACGCATAAAAGTAAATCCCTGTATCTTCACTAAAAAAAAAAAAAAAAAAAAATTAAATAAATTAAAAAAAAAAATAAATAAAATAAAATCAAATCAAATCAAATTGATCAAATGAAATATCATATATTAATTTATAAATATTTAAAAAAAAAAAAAAAAAAAAGTTTAACTTATATTCACACATTATCAGCTGATCATATTCCACACATTTTATTTTTTTTCCTTCAAATCATTGATTTGTTATATGTTTATATATTATTTTAACTTTTATATATTTCTTTAAAAATTTTAATTTTTATTAACTATTTTTAAAATCTGTCCACATATGGGAAAATCAAATAATATACATATATATATCATCTATTAAATATATAGAATTATATTAATCAGTAATATTAACACACACATTTATACATATATAATATATATTATTAAATAAAGATTCAATTATAAATTTTCTAAAAATACACATTTATAAAGGACCTTCTCTCAATTTATCTTACATATATTATTCATTCATATTCTCATTTTTTTTTTTTTTTTAAATAAAAAAAAAAATATAAATTGTTCCAGCAAAACTTAATATCTTATTCTTATATATATATATATATATATATATATATATATATATATATATTATATGTACACTTCTATATGACCCCTATTAATTCCTTTTTTTTTAAATAACTAATTTTCACTTTATATTATTTCTTTTATATATATATAATTAATAAAATGATTCAAATGGTAAAATATGATACTATATTTTGTAATCCTTCATGGAAACTTTTAAAAAGGTGCTTTTAAAAAAATTATTCAAATTATTTTCATATCAACCCATATGAATAAATAAAAGAATATTTATATGATAATAATATCTATTGGTAGATAAAATAATACTTAATAAAGCACTTTCAATTCAAAAAAAATAAAAAATATAATAAAATAAAACATACATACATATATATATATATATATATATATATATATATATATATATATATTTATTTATTTAATTTTAAAAATACTATTGTTTCAAATGTTGGTATATATATTATCTCATTATAAAATCACCCACAATTGACAAAAAAAAATATATAAATTTCTAAAATGCAAAAAAAGTAATGTATAAATAAAAATATTACTCCTAAATACACATAAAAAAATAATATATATATATATATATTTTTTTAATTTATATTTATTTATTTATTTATAATACCACGTATAATATGAATAATGCAAAAATTGATAAGAACAAAAAATGGTGAAGGTCTTGGGGAGAGTGAAAAAAATATAAATTTAAGTATAGACGAGAATAGTGGTTTTTTTGAATCAATATTTAAAAATATAAGAAAAAATGAATATTTCAATGCAGGTGTTGGTATTATATCTGTAGGAGCTCTAGTTACTGTAGTGAATAGATTAAATAGTTGTGTGTATCAAGCTGTAAAAAAAAATATATTTACATCTCTTGAAATAACTATTAATGATAATGCTTATTATTGGATTTTAGAATACATAGTAAAGAAAGGAGTAATTAGCAGACATTTAAGCTTAAAAACACAGATGACAAATGAGAAAAATAAGAAGAATGTTCTTTTCTCATTTTTACCAAGTGTAGGAAATCATTTATTATTTTATGATAATCATTTTATATTTGTTGAAAGAAGTCGAGATAAAAATATGATATCTGAAGTTAACAGATCAATACCCTTTGAAAATATAAAATTGAGTACCTTTATATGGTCAAAATATGTATTTGAAAAAATATTAAATGATGCAAAATTATATATAGAAAAAAAAGAAGAAGGAAAAACATTAGTATATAAAAGTTTTGGACCAGAGTGGAGACCATTTGGTACTCCCAAAAATAAAAGACCAATAAATTCCGTAATTTTACCAGAAAATCTAAACGAGTATATAATTAATGATATTCAAACATTTTTAAATTCAAGTAAATGGTATATTGATAAAGGGATACCTTATAGAAGATGTTATCTTTTACATGGTCCTCCAGGATGTGGAAAAAGTAGTCTTATAACAGCTCTAGCTGGTTATTTTGATTTTAATATATGTACTATAAATATTAATGATATATATTTAACAGATGATAGATTTATACATTTATTAGCAACTATACCACCTAAAACTATTTTAATATTAGAAGATATTGATTTTATTTTTATTAACGATCCTATAATGAAATATACAAATAATGATCCAAACTCTTCATCAAATTCATCTATTTTTACAGGCACAAACAATAATAATACAATCAAAACATTAGGAGTCTCATATAGTGGATTATTAAATGCTTTAGATGGTATTGTTGCAACAGAAGAAAGAATTATTTTTATGACAACAAATAATATTGAAAAATTACCACCTACCTTAATAAGACCAGGAAGAGTAGATATGAAAATACTTATACCTTATGCAAATACCTATCAATATAAAAAAATGTTCCTTCGCTTTTTTCCTGAACATCATGAACTCTCTAACAAATTCGCTAAGATATTTGAGAACTTCCATTTAAGCATGGCTGAAATACAATCTTTCTTTTTATTTTCTAAGGTGGACCCTTATAAAACTGTTCAAAATGCCGAAGAATGGGTAAGGACATATGCCCAGGCAAAGGGAAAAAAAGAATAGCCATAATATTAATAACATAAGGTGTAAATGTGCCAAGTTGTTAAACACTACAAGTTATTTAATAAATGCACGAACATTTTTTTTATAAAAAAAAAATAAAATAAATATAAACATATATATATATATATATATATATATATATATATACAATTGTGTAAGATTTAAAAATAAGGCTATCACATGTAAGCCCCAAAACATTTTTACATTGTTAATTCATTATATCATCATATATATATATATATATATATATATATATATATATATATATATATATTTATATATATATTTATATTTATTTATTTATTTAATTATTCATTTATTTTTATATATCCATACATTTATGTGACACACATCTTTAATTAACTTTTGCTATGCTTTCGGCCAATGGCCTCCTTTAAATTGTAATAACCCCTTTGATAAAGTAAGTGATTCAATTCCCTTTTAATTTGAACAGCTGATTTCATACCATTAAAAACCAGACAAGAATATAATTGACAAACTGAAGCACCTGCTTCAATTTTTTCTAAAGCATCTAATCCACTAAATATTCCTCCTGAAGCAATAATGGGTATTTGTTTATTTGTATAATTATACATTTCACATATAAATTTTGTAGATATATCTTTTAATTTTGCTCCACTAACACCTCCTTTTTTATTTTCAAAACTTTTTATATCATTTATTTGTGTCGTAGTATTAGAAATAATCATACCATCTATATTAGTTTCTAGTAATACTTCAGCTATTTCTTTTTTCTGTTCTTGGTTAAGATCTGGAGCTAACTTAACAAAAACTAAGGGTTTCTTTTTTGTAGTATTAAACCATAGGATGTTATCATTAGAATTTTTCATTATGTCACTATTATTTTTATTTAAATTTTTTGTTTCTCCTATTTTATCTTCATTATAAATATTTTCATCATTCACAATATTATTTTTTTCTAAATTATCTATTTCTTGTTTTACACTTAAAATTATATTTTTTAATTTCCCAGCTTCTTGATTATCTCTTAACCCAGGTGTATTGGGGGAACTTACATTAATAGCTATATAATCAGCGTATCTTCCTATTTTATTAATACAATATTTTAGATCATCTACAATATTAACAGTATCTTTATTTTTACCTATACTCACACCTACAATATGTTTACTTAATAATTTATCTTTTTCTTGTCTTTTACGAAAATCTATTAAATTTTCTGTTACTTTATCACAACCCATATTATTAAATCCACAAGAATTTATAACACTTCTAGATTCAACATCTCTAAAAATACGTGGTTTAGGATTACCCTTCTGACCCTTAGGAGTTATTGTGCCAATTTCAATAAATGAAAAACCTAATTTTAATATACTATCTATACATACACCATTCTTATCAAATCCTGCAGCAACACCAAAGGGATTTATAAAATCTAGATGTTTAATATTTGCACTTGCATATATACTATCATTACTAGTATCATATGGTAATATATTATATTTTCCTAGTAGTAAAAAAAGGTCATGACATATTTCACCATCAATATATTTTAAACAAAATTTTAAAAATATATCATATAAAAAAAATTCAGGATTATAAGATTCAAAAAATCCATATAATCCAAATAATGAAACAAATAATAAAAATATTATTTTTTTATGCTTAGATTTTTCTTTTTTGATATTTTCATAAATATAATCATTATCTATTACATCTTTCTTATTCTTTACAAAATTAGAGGTACCTAAATTTCTTATATTAATCTTAAAAGGTACAGAGAAATATGATATATCATTTATTTTCTTATTATATTTACATATAGGTGAATAATTATATTTAGTATCAGTACTTAATATTTTCCCACACTTAATATAATTATTATTAGAATCTATCTTATTATAATATCTATCATATATTAATAACCTTAATAAAGATTCATTGTTCATATTATTACTCTCTTTCTTTTTGTTAGTATAATAAAACTTCTGTTCAAGTAATTTTAAAACATCCTTTCTACTATAACTTAAAATATGTTTTTTTTGTGAAAACATAAATTGAGGTTTCAATTTAGAGATCATTTTAAAAATATTATCATCATAACAAAAAAAAATTGAACTCTAACTATCACACAATTGTTAAATATATAAATTGATTATATATATATATATATAATATATATTAAATAATTATATAAAAAATGGGAATTTTCAAAATAATAATATATATGGCCCTTCAATTATTATTATTATTTTATACTACTTTTATAAATATAAAATTTATAAATACATATTATTATATATCTATCTATATATATATAATTTTTTTCCCTTTCAAAATATTACATTATATATTATGCATCACATAAAATAGTGAAATTTTTTTCTCCTTTTTGACCACCTAACAATTCCAACATGAAATAATAAATATATATATAAATAAATATATACATATTTTAATTTTATATTTATATATTTATATATTTATATTTTTTTCTTTATAACAAAATACATGAATATAAATATTATCTATATTAAGTATCATATTAAAAAAAAAATGTTTATAGGATTTTCAAAAAGTTAATCAATTTTGTAATTTTCCAAATATTCATAAATGAATTAACAATTGAAGGATTAAAAAATAAATACATACAAGAATAAAAAAATAAAATATATTATATATATATATATATATTTTATTATTTAAAATTGAAGAGTATTTTAAAAAATATAAAAATATGGATAATACCTTAAAAACAAAATGTATAAATGTAAAAAATAACCAATATAAGAAAATATGAAATTTAACATATTATAATATATAGAGACTGAAAAAAAAAAAAAAAATGTAAGATAAGATAAGAAATGAATAAAGGATATATAAAATATTTTTTTAAAAATACACACATAAAATCATGAAAAAAAAAAAAAAAAATTTATAATAAGCATATAATTATATATATTATTAAATACAAGAAGGTTTTAAAAAAATGAAAAATACTTAATTACTATTTTTAAATAGGGTAAATCCAAAATATCATTATTGATAAGGATTAATTATAACATTAATGTATAAACAAAAGGATACATATATTATATTTACATATTCATGTCAATATTAATGTGTTATATATAGTGTAATTATATTCATATTTACATTCATATTCATTTCCTTTCCTTTAGTCAAGAAAAATTTTTTGTAGATCTTTTTTATCAAATGGTACTTTACACTGTGGACATTTTCTATTTCTTGTTTTTAAATTATTGAATATACAATTGTTACAATAAATATGACCACATTTGATAATAATATAATTCCTAAAGTTTTCCATACATACACTACATATTAATCTTCTTCTTAATTCATTATTTTCTTCAATTAATAAATGATCATCAGAATTTTTAGATAAATTTTTTGATAACATTTTTGAATTTTTTATTTCGTTAGATAATTTATTCTGAAGAGTAGAATTTTCTTTTTCTAAATCTTGACAATGTCCTATTAATTTTTTATTACAATCATAAACATTTTTTAAAATGTCTGTTAATTCTATTTTTTTTTGAAATATGATATCATATTTATCTTTTAATTTTATAAATAAATTCATTTGTTCTTCTCTTTGACTATCAGAAAGTACTGTATTTTTTCTTGCTTGAAAAAATAAATTTAAATAAATATTAACAAAATCATCATGTTTTTTATATATATTATTTATATGTTTCATCTTTTCTTCATAAGTATTTTTTAATTCTTTTAATTTTTCTTCTACATAAGCTTTATTTATTTTATTATTAAATTTATCCAATAATTCTAATTCTTTATTTTTTATTTGTAATATCATTTCATCAACTTGTTCTTGTTTTTTTTCAAATTCTTTTGTTATTTCTTCAATTTCTTCATTAATTATATTATAATTTTTCTTTAAGCTACACAATTCCTCTTCTACATTTTTTTTTTTGTTTAATTCTTCTTTTAATTTCTGGTTTTCTATATATAACTCATTAAACCTTTTTTTATCATCACTATCATTTTGAATATCGGTCAGGTGAATTCTTCCTCCTTCCTCACATATGGATCCATCATTAAACGAATTATCTATCATATTTACAGGACTCAATATTTTTTTATCCTTTTCATTCTCTAATAATATAATTTTATCTTTTAAATTTTTCTCAGACAATTTCAATTTCTCAATATACAACTTCATCTTTAAAATATCACTTTCTTTTTGTTGTAATTGCATGGTTTGATTCTTGTCAATATTTTTTAATACATTTATTTCGTATTCTAATGTATTCACTTTATTACTTATTTTATCTTTTTCCATATTACATGTCATCATATTTACTTCTAATTCTTTAATACTTCTAGTTAATTCCTTCTTATCTTCAATAGTACTATTTAATAACTGTTCATATTCTTCATCCTTTTTATTTTCCATCTTTAATATTTCATTTTTTAGAATAATGTTTTCTTTCTCTTTCTCTTTTAATATAATATATAATTCATTAGATTCTTTTAATAAATTTCGAAATGGTTCACTATGTATAATATTTTGTTTTGTTATAACATTTTCAACATGAACAAAAATATTAGAATCACTGTTAATTTTGTGGCATACATTTAAGCAATTTTTTTTTACATCATCTTCATTCAAAGAATCTTTCTTATGTTTATTATGAAATTTATAATTACGATTATTATTTTCATTATCCTCACTATTATAATTATCCTCACTATTGTAATTATTATTATCATCATCACTATTGTCATTATCTGTAAGATCATTTTTATTATTACGTTTATATGAACTATCCCCTTCCTCAAAATAACTTACTTTTCTATTATCAATACTATTTTGATAATTCTTAATATTATCATCAAGAATATGTTTACGAATATTATCATTATTCAATTTATATATTAATGTAGCTTTTTTTTTCTCTAATCTATCCACCTGAATTTTTAAACTTTCGTTATCCTTTTGTAATTCGTTTATTTTCTTTTTTATCTCAACATAATTTTTATAATAGAAACATTTCTCATAATTTATTTTGCGTATATAATCTAAGTTATATTTCCTGAATTCAACATTTTTTAAATACATAATTTGATTTATAAGATTTAATGTCTTCTTTAAATTTATCAAAAAACATTTTTGTATCGTCTCCTCAAAAAGGTCTTGATTACACTTGATTTTTTTTTTTAAATAATCTATATTTATTTGTTTTGTTTTTTTATCTTCTTCATTTGTATAATTTTTATTATTCATCTTATAATATGATTTATCTTCCTTTTCCATTATATTCTCACCTTTATTATTACAAATGGTATTATCATCATTTTGGTTTTTTTCAGCCTTTTCATTATCTAATTCATTATATTCCTTTACTTTTACACTTTGAACAGTTCCTATCTTCTCTTCTAAAGAGGAACAAATTCTTTTTACTTCATTTGGATTACATTCCAAACTTCTTTTTTTATTATTTACCACATTTTTTTTTTCTTCTTTTTCTTCACTTTCATTTTTTACAGAATCATAAGATTTATCGTTATCTCTTCTATTTACTTTTTCATCACCTGAATATGATTTAACCTTATCCAACATTTCTCTTCCCTCATTATATATATCATAATTATCACACATATTGTTATTACGTGGAGCGTCATCCATATTATCCTTTTCTCTTTTAACTAAATTTTTATCATAAAATATATTCTTTTCATTTTCATTATGATACAAATCAAAAGATACAAATGTTTTGAAAAATTCTTCATCCTCTTTATTTTCATTTTCTTCCTCCTCTTCATCTTCTTCGTCTTCTTCTTCTTCAACGTGCTCATTTTTTTTTTCCTCATTTTTTTCTTTCTTACCTTCATCCTTTACCTTTTTCTTTTTCTTCTTCTTATTAATATATTTTAAAAATACTTGTAAAAAATTTTCTATATTATAATAAGGTGATTTCATCAAAAATTTCTGATTGGCTTCATCTTCGAGATCTTCTTTAATTACATTATTGTCTTTTACATGTTCATCATTTTGTAATTTTATTATATTATTATATTCATTTATCTCATCACCTATGTTTCTTTTTTTTTGTGTATCCTCCCCTTCTTCATTTTCTTCTTTCTTTTCATTATTACAAATAAAGTTTAATAAATCGTTATTAAACACACTCCATACAACATTTACATTAGTTAACATACATTCATGGAAACTTAAATCATTTTTTATGATACTAATATATTTATTTTTTTCTTGAATCTCTCTCCTATATACATTTAAACAGTTCTTTAAATTATGTATATATTCGATTAATAACTCGGAATTTTCTAAAGGTAATGATGTAGATTCGTCGTTTTCATTTTTGCTTCTTTTCTTATTACTCATTATTTTATAAATCGCAAACAAAAAAAAAAAGAAATTATAAAATATGTACAAATATATATATATATATATATATATATATATATATATGTATGTATGTATGTATGTATGTATGTATGTAGGATGTGAAAAACCAAAAAGATCTTATTATATCATGTATATAAAAATTATGTATAAATAATATATAACATAAAATACACTTATATAATTTATCTCAATCGGGGAATTTTTTTTTTCTTTTTTGTTGAACATATATAAAGCCGTTACATAATTTCAAGGGTTCTTATAAATATAATACAATCATAAAGAACTAAACATATATATATAAAAAATGTTTAATATATATGTTTTATCTTTTCTTAACTTTTTCTTTTCATTAGATATCTCAAAAAAAAAGTTCTATTCTTCATCTATATAAATAATTAAAATTATATACATATATATATATATTATGGAACATAAAACAATATACTTTTTTCCATATAGTAAAAAATAAAAATATTCGTAAAAATAATTATAATTAATAAATATATTATTTATTTATAGTTCCATATTTATCATATAAAAAAAAAAATAAAATGAAATGAAAAAAACCTATATAATAATTTCACATCATCGTTTTTTTTTTTTATTATTTTATTATTTTTTTTTTTTTTTGTTTTCCTTTATTCGATAAGAAGAAAATAGATATGGGTTTTTCATTCCTTACTATTATATATATATAATAAATATTGTATATATTTAAAAAATTAATAATAATGAACTTATATATATATAATATACATAATATTTAATATGGTGTATTATTTATTATATTTTTTTTTTTTTCATAAATTTAAAAATTTTATATAATAAATAAACATATATATATATATATATATATATATATAATATAATATTTTTTTTTTTTTTTATAAATTATAGTTTTGTTAAATATATATATTATCCTTTTCGTATTTGCAAAAAAAAAAAGAACGGTATATTTTATAAAAAAGTAAATTAAATATATTATAAAGGTTTTATATTAATATTTATATAATACATTTATTATAATGTATTTTTTTGTTTTCTTTATATTTTTTTATATCTGTAAATTTGTAAAGATATTCTTAAAAAATAATATTTGTATATATATAAAATCCCTTTTTTTTTTTATTTGAACCTTTCAAATATATTTTTTTACTTTTTATCAACGTATTTATTTTAGTAAATTAGTATATGTAAACATAAATATTTATATATGTCCTTATATATTTGTACGTGCTTATTATTAGTACTAAACCATATCTCACATATGTTAATATATCATATATATATATATATATATATATATATATATATATATATATATTTATATATTTATTTATTTATTAATTTATTTATTTTTGTCCACAACATTTTTTAATGTTTTTAATTTACATGGATTTTCCTTAAATTGTCATTTTAAATATATTCATGAAATCCTACTTTTATATATTCCCGTACATTTTTAGACATAGAAAAGATAATATTTGGTCTTATATAAGTAAATAAATAAATAAATATATATATATATATATAATTAAAGGAAAAGGAAAAAATTTCCTTCACTTATTTATGATTTAATTATTTTATAGTATAAAAACATTAAAGAAATTTATAAATATTTTCATTAAACCCACTTTTACTATTTTTTTTTTTTTTTTTTTTTATAAAAAATATAAAATTACAATATAGTACATTTTATTATACTTTTAATCATAATGGCTCATCTTATATGAAATTATATTTTCCTACTTAATGAGGGAAATAAGAAATATTCTAATTATTTTTTAAATAATATTATTAATATGTTATAATAATATGATAAACAAAAAAAATAATAAAATAAAATAAAAATAAACGTATATTTAGGAGAAACGAGATATCGAGTATTCTCATAGGATATATAAATAAATATATACATATATATATTATATATATATAATATTTTATTAACACATTGTGATAATTCCTAAATAAAAAAAAGTACAAAAAAATATATATTTTTTCTCTCCATATTTCTTATAAACATAATCATATGTTATCATTAAATATTTCAAATCTGTACATAAAAATGAAGACCTTTTGATTACTTCTCTGTATTCAGGCAAATAAATATCAAAAGGTTTTTTTTATGGAAAATATATGTAATTTTTTTTTTCTTTTTTTATTTTTTAAATAATATTTAAGAAACCCAAAAAAAAAATAAAATAAATAAAAATAAAAATAAAAATAAATACATATATATAATATACATATCCATGTGTAAACACAAGTATTACTATTATTATAAATATTAAATTTATTTTTTACAAATTGACAATTAAGAAAGTTTATATGGATCGTTTATATAAATGTATATCTTTTTTATATTTTTAGAGCAAAAATAGAAATATTAATCCATATTTTTATATTTAATATATTAAAAAAAAAAAAAAAAAAAAAAAAAAGGATAATATATATATTTATCAAAAGATAATATGGTAGTATATCCTTTTCACATATTTTAGACTTACCCATTTATTTATTTATCTTATTTATTAGTATTTTATATAAATATTTAACACCCTTATAATTAAATAATTTGCAACATTATTTCAACCTTATTGTATTATGTATGTATAACATTGTTCATGTGCTTATCTTTTATTTCTTCATATTTTTCACACAATATTATATATATATGTATATATAATAACTCACATATATATATATATATATATATATATATATATATATATGTATAATTATTTGTTTATTGATTTATTTATATATATATATATATACACATTTTATCCCTTGAAAAATGGTTATGGGTAGAGTTCGTGCGACGTCTTATGTAAGGCGTACAATTTCACAACCCTTAAATAAAAATGTGCCCCCTATGAAAAATATGAAAAATGTAAATGGACTTAAGGATACTAATTTAATAAGAAATAGAAATTTACATTTACAATTATTATGTAATAACAAAATGCCAAATGGTATGTATGATGATGAATTAATAAAAGATTATGGTTTACAAGAATCATTACCTTTTTATTATCCTAGAAAATCAGATATTTATGGAATACAAAATATGTTAAATAGTAAATTAAATATATTATTAATATTTGTACCTATAGGATTATTAAGTCATTTATTTGGTTTTAAAGATATATATATATTTTTTTTTAATTTTATGGCTTTAATACCTTTATCTGCTCTTATGGGTCATGTAACTGAAGATTTAGCTTTACATACAGGAGAAATTATTGGAGGATTATTAAATGCTACTTTTGGAAATTTAATGGAAATGATTTTTTCTATTCAAGCTTTGAATGCTGGATTAATTAATGTTGTTCAAGGTACTCTTCTTGGAAGTATCCTATCTAATTTACTTTTAGTCTTAGGTATGTCTTTTTTTGCAGGAGGTTTATATCATCATATACAAAAATTTAATGAGAAAGGTGCAACTTGTAGTACATCCCTTTTATTATTATCTAGTCTAGCTATAACTATACCAACTGTATCATCATTTACAACTAATAATAATTTAGATGTTATCTTAAAAGTATCAAGAATAACAGCTGTCTTAATATTTGTAACATATTGCTTATTTCTACTTTTTCAATTATATACACATATTTCTCTATTCCAAGATAAAGAAATGACTGAAGAAATTCCTCAATTATCTGTTATAGCAGGATCAATCTTTTTAATTTTAATTACTATCGTAGTAAGTATCCATTCAGAATTCCTTATTTATTCAATAGATTCAGTTATTAAATATTATAATATATCAGAAAATTTTATAGGAGTTATACTTTTACCTGTTGTTGGTAATGCTACAGAACATTTAACAGCTGTTACTGTTGCAATGAAAAATAAAGTTGATTTAACTATGGGTGTAGCTGTTGGATCCTCTGCACAAATAGCTCTATTTGTCGTACCTGTAACTGTATTATTTGGATGGATATTAAACAAACCCATGACTCTAGCCTTTTCTCCACTTTCTACTGTCATTTTAGTCATATCTGTTATTGTTACTATGGCTATAGTACAAGATGGAGAAAGTAATTGGTTAGAAGGAGTTTTATTAATTTCAGCTTATCTTATTGTTGGTGTTGTTTTCTGGTTTGATACATCATAATTTTTTTTATTTTTTTATTCTAATTACAACCTTATAAAAAAATAAAATATATACAAATATATATATATATATATATATATATATTATTTAAGACCATAAACCCATTTATTTATGCAAATATAAATAATTGTTTTTAATATTATATAAATAATATTCTTTATATACTTTATTTATTCATTCTATTTTTATTTTTATATTATTTATTTTTTATATTTTTTTTTGTTATTTATATATAAATATTATTTATTAATTTTTTGTATATATATATATATAATGAGATTTACTGAATAGCATCGTGTAATTTTTAATAATATATTGTTTCTTTCAAAAACAGATACACATATATATATATATATATATATATAATTATATATTTATATATTTATATATTTATATTTTTAATTCACAAAACTTTATAAAAAATTATAGACTATATGTTATTTTTTAGTTTAAATTGTTAATAATACATTTATAAGTATTAAAATATTATTATTTCAATATATATATATATAAGAAAATATTATTGTCTTGACTTAATTCCAAGAATTATAATCAAAATCAAGTTTATACAGAATTCACGTTATTAGTGAAAAACAATAAAAAAATTATATGCTCTTTTATGATTAATTTGTTATATTTTTTTTAACGGCTCATTAATATGGAAAGATAAAAAAATATTATATAATAAAAATATGTACATATATATCTATATTATATATATATATTTATTTATTTATTGGGGAGAATATAAAAAAATGAAATAGAAAAATAATTTCTTACACACATTTAAAAAAAAATCCTTTAAATCATTTAATCTTTTCAACCTTTACCAACTTTGAATTAAAATAACAATTGACTTTTTTGTTTCCATTGTTTGTTTTTCTAGATAAGCTTCTGAAATAATACTCTTTTAAAATTATCCATAAGGAAGATCTAATGTCTGTCGGAATAAATGCCATCTAAGGAAAAAAAAATAAATAAAATAAAAATAAAATAAAATAAAATAAAATAAAAACAATAAGCAATAGGAATTAATATATATATATATATATATATATATTTATTTATTTATTTTACCTGTGTTATTAGGGGTATGTGAGATGATATACAGTCCCATAATATTGGATGAGAAGACAGATATAAAAGCATAGAAACTATTGAATGACAATATATACTCAATTTTTGAATTTTTGTATTTCCAGAATTAAAAAGATCACATAAAAGATCATTTGGTGAAACATTTTTATTAATATATTGTTTTTTTATATTTTCACACATTTTCCTATCCTTAGCATTATTTGATACTGTTAAATTATCTAAAGCATATAAAAGTAAATTATCATGTAAATAAAAAACTTTATTTTCTATATTAGAATAATATAATTGATCCTTTTCATTTATTAATTTCTTATAATCATTTTCTTGTTCTGATTTATCTTTTTCATTCTCTTCCTTTGGATTTGACAAGTTCCATTTTTTTAATATCATCTTTACTTTTTTACTGTCTACTATTATTTCTTCTTTCTCATTTATATTAGCACAATTAAATATGCTTTTAAAATATATAGATTTTTTTAAAAATAATATAATAGTCATTAAAAATGTATTATCTAAAAGTTCTTTTCTTTCCTCACTTAATTTATATATTGGGTTATTCCTCTTTGTACCCTTTCTTCTACAATTCATAAAATGTGGAATATTATAAACATTGCCTTTTTTATTATTTTCTTGTTCATCCGTTAGATTATCTTTTTGTTCATCAATTTGATTATCTTCTTGTTCATCCGTTAGATTATCTTTTTTTTCATCATTTTTATTATCCCTTTGATCATCTTTTTTTTCATCATTTTTTTCATCATTTTTTTTATCCCTTTGATCGTCATTTTTATTATCCTCTCCATAAATCCTTTCATATGCCATTTTGTTAAACCTAAACAAATTTTGTGTGTATTTCCTTTTCCTTAATAATCCTGTTGCTAAAAAGTGAGGATCATAAGTTATTAAATGATATAGGGAAGATAAAGATGTTAATATTAAAGTGTGAGATAAAGGAATGTCAAAATATAAATATATATATAACGGTACAGTACATAAACGCAAATATGAAAACATATACGAGTGCAAAGGAATTGTATTATTTACAACCATTTGGATAATAAATTTCATCATAGTTTCTAGAAAAAGAAAACCATTATAATTTAATATACATAATGGTACATTTAAATAGGAATATAGACATTTTACATTTATTATTTTATTTAATATAGATGGTATAAAGGATGCCACAAACATTCTCTTAGGTATTAAATATAAAATATGTGTTAATATATTTAAAGATAATGTAGCTATATTTAAACATATATTAACACGTTTATATACTTTCAATAATGTTTTTTTGGTTATTTCATGTAAATATAATATTATGCTTTTTTTATATTTATATTTTTCTTTACAAAACGTATGACCAACATTCATATTATAATGATAATTTTTCTTTAAATATCTATAATCAATCCTTTTATATATATTATATTTATCATTATTCCTTTTGAAAATATTTAAAAACAAAATTTTCATCATATATTTATATTCATTTCCATTTATTTTTTTTTGGGACATTTTTTTTCTATTTAATTCTTTATCCTTTGGGCAATTAAAAAATATATTGTTTTGTTCATTTATTGTATAATCATATTTTTTTCCAGTAAATAATTTATTACCCTTATTTTTATCTTTCATAGATATCTCTGTATTATTATTATGATATTTATCGTTATTATCATCCACTTTAAAAACCTTGTCTTCTAATAAGAAGTCCATTGTTTTATTAGTACTCGTACATAAATTATTTGTCTCTTTATCTTGTTCAGTATATTTTTCTTCCATACCAATTAAATATTCATTTTTATCATCATTTATTTTTTTATCTCTCTCTTGATTTTTAATCTTTGAATTATCCAAGTTAGTCCTCTGTCCATTTAAATATTTGGATTTTACGATGACTTTATTTTTCTCATTCATATGTACAACTACCTTCAGCTTCTTTTCATATCCAAAAAGGCATAAAGGGAAGAACACATACTTGAGAGAAATATTTTTATCAAACTCATTATTTAATATATCAATACATATGAACATATTCATATAAATATTTTCAACCACTTTTTCATAATATAAAATATTTTCCAAATTTTTCAATAGTATTATTTCAAATATACTTATGAATTTACTTAAATCTAAATAATGCATTAATTTGTATTGATTTTTTTTTATTTTATTTCGATGGAAAATCTTTTTCATATCTTCATACATTTCATTTTTAAGATCTCTGTAAAATTTTCTAACCTCTTCTTTGTTATTTGTTTCACAGTTTTTATTATTATCTTTTGAATTATTTTCATTAGGGAAATCATTTTCTTCTCGTTTATTTCTCATAATATTATTTTTATAGTCCCACTGAATATTAGACGCTTTGTTTGATATTCCATCACAATAATTATAACAAAACAAATTATTGCCACTATGATAATTATTATTTAATATGATTTCATCATTTAATATTTGATCATTTGTCTTATAATTTATATTATCCATATTGTTATAGTAATAATTATTATGACATATAGGAAAAAACTCGTCATTCTTGTAACATTTGTTATAACTGTTCATTGGCATATTATAATAATTATTAAGGCCATACAAATTATTATTCATGTCATACATATTGTTCATATTGTTCATATTGTTCATATTGTTTATATTGACCATATTATTGATGTTATACATATTATTCATATTGACCATATTATTCATATTGACCATATTATTCATATTGACCATATTATTCATATTATTCATATTAACCATATTATTCATATTATTCATATTATTCATATTAACCATATTATTCATATTATTCATATTAACCATATTATTCATATTATTCATATTATTCATATTATTCATATTATTCATGTAATCCATGTCATTCATATATTCCATATAGTTCATATCATTCATGTCACATCTCAAATTTGTATTATTTAAGTGCTTTTCAAGTGTACAAAATTCAGAATAATCTCCATTCTGATTCCATACAGTATTATTATTACCAACATGTGGTGTATTATAATTAGTATCAATATAGTTAGAACCAATATTATCATAATTCGTAGTGTCATTATTTGGCGTATTCAAATTGTTCGTATCAAAAAATGAACTGTACACATTTTTATTTGGGTCATTTCCAAATGTATTATCCATATGATTATTAATATTTTGTTTCTTTTTAATATTATCACATGTATAAAGTTCACTTATGTTATTATTACAGCCATTTATGTTTATATTATCACCATTCCCATTAATTAATGGATCCGTAAAATTCCTACGACATGCTATAAAATCATTATTATCACCCTTATCATTTTTTTGCTTTTTATGATCATCAATATATATATCAGGTGAAGCATTACTTATTTTATCATATTCCAATAATGAAAAAGTATAATATTTTTTACCATTCTTTTTCCAATCTTTCCCATATAATTTATCCAATTTACATTCTAAATTATAAGATGGAACACACTCATACGTATAATTATTTTTATTATTAATATTATTTATTTTATTATTCATAGGAATATAATTAAGTTTATACACATCCATTTGGGTATCACCAATCACTGAAATGTTATCTTTTATAACTGTACCACTCTTAAAACAATCAACAAAATCAGATGAATCATAATTTGAATAAAATTTATCAGTGATCATCATATGTTTTTGTTTCTTATTATTCCCCATAATATTATAATTTTGTTCAGAACATATGTTGATGTATCCCCTCTTCTTCTGAAGAATATTAAAATGTTTTATACTATGGTTTTCTTCATTTTTAGTAACCTTCCTTACATTTGATATTCTTCCTTCCTTGGACAAAATATTATTATTTTCTTCGTCATCATTTGCTACATTTAATGCACATTCTATATTTCCTACACTCTTTATTTTTCTGTCATTTAATATTTTTGCATAAGACCTGGTAATTCCTCTATTAATTTTTTTATTACTTGCCTTTACCTTTCTATAACTGTACATGCTATTAATAGATGAAGAAGAACATGAGGAAGATGATAAGAAATTATCTGAAATGTAAGTACAAGAAATATCGTCATCGGCAATAATATTATTCTTTTCATAATCTCTTTTTAATAAGTATATATCATTATTACTATATCTATCTAAACAATTATTAAAGCTATAATTAGATCTATTGATATTATCACCCCCATTATAATAATCATTATCAGTTTTTTCATTATGGTTATATAATTTGCTATTCTTCCACATCAAAGTATTATCATTTACATTATCATTTATACTATCATTTACATTATCATTTATATTATAATTTACATTATCATTTATATTATCATTTATATTATCATTTTTCTTCTCATTATTATTCCTTTGAATATTT
Organism: Plasmodium sp. gorilla clade G2; assembly: GCF_900097015.1. Classification (NCBI taxonomy): domain Eukaryota; phylum Apicomplexa; class Aconoidasida; order Haemosporida; family Plasmodiidae; genus Plasmodium; species Plasmodium adleri (nom. inval.). Next base: position 65,420 of record NC_041698.1, read on the forward strand.
TCTTGATTTTTTATAACATTATCATTCTTTACATTATTAAAACGTGACTTATTATTATTTATATTCTTCATCTTTTGATATTTATCCTTTTTATAATATATTTTTATATTTGAAAAATATAAATTATATTCATCAATTAAAAATAAGTTATTCAAAATGTATAAAATAAGATATACAAATTCAAAACAACTTTTCTGTGCTAAATATTCTTTTTTCTCTTTCTTATCTTTATATATATTAAAACTACACCTTTTCTTTTTTTTCTTACCAAATAATTGATCTATATCAGAACTGTTTAAACTACTATATCCATTAGAATTACATTCACAAGTGTTAAAAGGTATGTTATTATTATTATTATTATTATCCATATTATTAGTTTCTTTTTTATCTACACAAATATCTCCCTTATTATTATCTTCACTCAACATATGTATATTCTTCTTTTGGTTGCTTATCATAGTATTGTTTTCCTTTTCACAACTATTCTTATGCTTATTTTTTATCTTTTTTACTCTTCTTTTCTTATATTTACGATAGTAATCATAAAATGAATACAACCTAAAGATATCCATAATATTTATTTCTTCATGGGAAAAACTTTTTATTACATCTACACTATTCTTACAATTTTCATTATCAATAATGAAATCTTTTACCATTTCCTATAAAAATAAAATATAAAAAATAAAAAATAAAAAATAAAAAACATATATGTCATGAGTATCTGATATATTTATAAATTAATATCTACATATATATATATATATATATATATATATATATTCCATTTTTACCTGTTCGTAGATGTTTTCCCATTTTTTTTGATTAAGCACATCATGAATCCTTTCATCAACCATTTCGTTAAATCTAGACAATATATAATTATCCTTATCTCTAACAACATTTTCATGATTTAATTTCTGGAAAAATTCCAATATTTGTACTTCCTCACCATCTAATAAATATTCCGAGAATGCTTCAATCATAATATTAAGTGATCTCTTTTTAAAATTAAAATTGTGATAAAAAATTTTTAATATATCTTCTAACGTAACTATAAGTAAACATATGATTATGTTTATTTGCTTTAGTGATATTATATCTTTCATCATTGATATAGAATAAAATAAATTTAAACAAAAAATAAAATCAGCAACTTTTTCTTTTCTTCTATGAATAGATAATAGTATCCTATATATATCTATACATTTATTTTCATTAAGTTTTCTTATAACCTTTTTATAATCATTCATCTTGTTTGTCTTTAAATTATCTCTCACCATATTATTATTATATCCCATATAGTTATTATTATTATTATAATTATTATTATACACTGCATATGTATTATAATTATTATTATATCCCATATACATATTATTATAAGAATTCATATAAGTATTATCATATAACATATTTCCATTTACATTCCCATAGTTCGTTATTCCCATATTTGTTTGCTTAAAGTATCTTGACATCTCACTATTTAAACTATTGTTAATATTCATTCTATCAAAAGTAGGAGGATCAAGAGTGTTTATTTTGTTATTGTATAAATAAGGATAATATTCGCCATACCTTACATTATACCTACTACTAAAAATACTACTACAAACAATACTACTACTATTACTACTATTGTTATTATTATTCATATAAGTTTTATTAACATAGATATTATTATTTTCCCATCCTTTATTTGTATATATATTATTATTATTATTTATATATTCCTTATATGTATAAATATTAGGATTAGTCATATAAGGAAGATTATTCATATAGGACATGTTAACATTATAAGGAATAATATTATCATTCATAGTATTATTATGTTCACCCGTCTTCCCATTATATACCATATTAGTAAGATAATAATAATTATTATTATTATATATATTGTTCTGTACATTATTATTTATATAATTATGTATATTATTAGGTATATTATTATATATATTATTATGTATATTGTTTTGTATACTATTATGTCCATTATTATGTATATTATTATATATATTATTATATATATTATAATCATTATTTATTGGTATCTCGTTATTATTTTCATTTCTACATATATTCATATTATTCATATTATTCACATTATTCATATTATGCATAGTATCCATATTCAGAGCTAATATGTTCCTCCCATAAGTATCATCATTCACATTATTATAAAAATTATTTGGACAAGGGTTGTTATTTATTAATTCCTGTGGTTTTATCATATTGCTAGGTAAACCAACACTTACGTTATTTGTAAAATTATTTCCTACATTGTTAGGAAAAGAACCATATAATTTATTTACCACAGTACCATTCAAATTATTTGTCAAAGTACCACTCAAATTATTTGCCACAGTACCATTCAAATTATTTGTCAAAGTACCACTCAAATTATTTGTCAGAACACCATCCAAATTATTTGTTATAGCACCATATAAATTATTTGCCACAGTACCATTCAAATTATTTTTCAGAGCACCATCCAAATTATTTACCACAGTACCACTCAAATCATTTGTCATAGTACCATTCAATTTTTCATTTTCCTTTTCTTTCTTCCTTTTATTAATCGTAATTTTTTTCTTCTTATCCTTTACTTCTATATTATTATTGCTTTTGCAATTTCTATAACGTTTTGTTACTACTTTCCCTTTTTTTAAATTATCGTGAATTCTTTCAAATTCTCTTAAATAGTTCAAATAATATTCCTTGATACTTTTTGTTTCAATTATTTTTATATTCTTTTCTTTATTTATTAAATTAAATTCTTTAGCAATTTTTAACCATTTAGCGTTCCTGCTTACACACGAATACCCACCATGTTTTAATACACTCATATATAAATCATGCAATTCAATATTTCGACCGGGAACCATTAAAGGAATATCATTTATATCATCTCCATAATATTCCTTATATTTTTCATAAAATTCATCTTTTTCCATTTTTACTTACAAAAGAAAAAAAGGAAATTCCTAACCCCATCGAAATATGTGCATATATATAAATAAATATATATATATATTTTTTTCTTATGTCTTAAATAAATATAAGCTTCTCTTATTAAATATATGAAGATACTTAAATATATATATATATATATATATTATAATTATTATATATACCCACACTTTTATGTACTCAAATGTATATATACATATATATTATATTATAATTTGATACATATATTAAAATATCCTGACTTTTTCAGGTAATTTATGTTCCTACGTTTTACACTATTATGTATATAATACAAACATATATATACATATATGTTCTTTTTTTTTTTTTTTTTTTTTTTTTTTGTTTATTATTTTATATATTATTATAATTTTCCCTCTATATTTTATATTAAAACAAAGAAGGCATATTTAATATATTTGATTTATTATTGTATTTTAAAATATATTAAAATAATGTATAAAACATTGAAACGTTTTTCGTAAAAAAATAAGAAAAAAGAAGTGACGAAAAATTAAGAATACCTCTATATATAAATATATATATTTATTTTATGCGATGCACATATTCTATATAATCATTTAATAATATTTAATTAGTTGTTCAGTAATAATTACATATAAATATAAAATTAAAATAATATAATATAGCATTTTGCGTACTTATTTTATTCTTCTATATACATTATGTGTACGCCTATTGAAATATTTGGGCTTATTTTATAATTTCTCGTAAAAAGAAAAAATTAAAGATTTTTAAGTGTAAAAGTACATTATAATGAAAGAAAAAATATATAAATATATATATATATTATTAAATTATAAAAAAAAAAATTAAAAATTAAGGATTTATATAATTTATAGAAAAAGACAAATAGTATTAAGCATAAATATATACATATTATTAATATTGGAACAGTTATTTTATAAGAACATAAAAAAAAAAAAAAAAAAATACAGTAAATAATTGAACATAGAAATATATAAATTGTACATATTTGTATAATATAAATCCCCTTAACAAAAAAAAAAAAAAAAAATTTTTTTTTTCTCAGTACATATATATATATATATATGTGTATTATATATTATATATTATATATTTATAATATTCCTTATGACTGTGAGCCTATTTTAATTCTTCTACTTATTTATATAAAAATAAAAGCATACCAAACTTTCTTCATCTTAAAAAAAAAAAGGTTGATTACTATTAACCTCATGTATCCTTTTTTGGATAAAATAAAAAATATATATATTTATACATATATTTCATATGAGATTCGTATACAGATAAAATAAAAAATAACTTATTTTAACATAATAAATATAATACCTTATGGTATATTGAAAATAAACAATGAGATCACTCATACATACATATATATATTTATATGGTATTACATATAAGCGATATTATGGTAAATATAAAATACTCTTTTATTTTTCTGCTATAAATAAAACATATTTAAAACCTAAATCATATAGTCAACATGTTTAGGGGATAACAAAAACGTTTAAATTTTTCCATAATACACATATGGTCATATAAATATATATATCACAATTTTTATATATAATATTTTTTTTCTACGAAAAAATAAAAAAAAATTGAATTAAAATTATGTAAGGTTCTTATCCTAAACCATATTCGAAATAAGTGAAATTAAACATAAATGAATATATAAATATACATACATACAAATATATATATATATATAATAATAATAATAATAAGTAACATTTGTGTATTAAATGCTTTACCGAGGTAACCAAAATGTTTCCATATATTTCTTATAGCATCTTTGCTCCTTCATACAAACAATTTGAAAAAATATATATAATTTGAAAATAAAATATAAATATAAATATATATATATATATATTTCTTTTCAGTTTTAATAATTTTTGTAATAATGCCATATCTAATACCATAATATTTTTTATCAGAAGAAAAAAAAAAAAAAAAAAAAAAAAAAATTTTGCTCATTCGATCAAACATTTATTTTTAAAGAATATATATTATGTTATTACCCAAAACTATCTTATCCAATGAAGGAAGAATATTATGTAATACGATTAACCACCCATTAAAAACTGTAAAAAATAAAATCGAAAACTTTTTCAAGTTTGAAAATATTGACAATTTAAAAAGTGAAATATGTATAAAACAAAATTTCGATGACCTTAATGTACCTTTAACACATCCTGTAAGAAATATTAGAGATACCTTTTATTTAAATGAAAATTATATAAAGAACTATAATTCTATTCTTTCAACATATTATACACCATTTGATATTTTAAATACATTTTATAAATATTACTTAAGCAATAAATTATTATCTCATGATAAAATAATATTGAAAAGAACTCATATGACGTCACATTTAAATGATTTATTAAAAGGGTCTTATACAAATGTTATTTATACAGGTCAAGTATATAGAAAAGATGAAATTGATAAATATCATTATCCTATATTTCATCAAACTGATGGATTTCTTATAAAACCAGAAACGTTCAATGTAGAAATAGAATTAAAAAAAAAACTAGAAGAGTTAATATATTATTTATTTAATAAAAATAATATTGAAATAAAATGGGAAAGTGATACATCCTTCCCATTTACACATCCTTCATATGAATTATATATAAAAAGAAAACAAGATAATAAATGGATTGAGATTTTAGGATGTGGAAAAATAAAAAATGAAGTACTTGCTATGTCCTTATATCATAATCATATAAATAAAATTATTGAAAATGAAATTACTATATATAATAAAACATTATTAAATTCTTTTCAACAAAAATTCTTATCAAATGAAAAAGAAACAAAACATCAATCAGATCTTATAAATCATTTATGTAATAAACAACTTAATCATAATATACAAATAAAAATAAATGAATTTCTTAAAAATATTAATTATCAAGGTTGGGCTTTCGGTATAGGATTAGAAAGATTATGTATGCTTTTATATGATATTAATGACATTCGTTTATTTTGGAGTAATGACAAAAGATTCATTAACCAGTTCAAAGAAAATCAAATAACGACATTTCGTCCATTTAGTAATTTCCCATGTATTCAAAAAGACATCTCATTTTATATTAAAGAATATTTCAATGAAACGTCCTTTTTTCAAATATGTAGAGATATTGCAAATGATAATATTGAACAGGTACAAAAAATAGATAAATATTATGATCCTAAAAATAATCTAACTAGTTTATGCTATAGAATTACTTATAGATCACATAATAAAAACCTAACACATAAAGAGGTCAATGATATACAAAATCAAATTATTCAAACACTTATGGATCAATTTGAAGTTTCCATAAGGTGATTCGTAGTTTTATGAATTAATATAATAAAATTAATTTAATATATAAACGGGATGCTCATCACAAAAAAGGAAAATATATACATAATTATTAATGTAAAAAAACACATATATATATATATATATATATATATATATATTTATGCATCTATTTGTTTATTCATTTTTAATTTTATCTCTTATTGATATTTTTTTTGGAAGTCTTCTTCATCTTGGTCTCCCTTTCCTGAGCAGTCTGAACAGTACAAAATAAAAAAAAAGAAAGAAAGAAATACATGAAGGAGACATCGCATATATATATATATATATATTTATTTATTTATTTATATATATTCATCTGTTTACCATCCAAGGAACTAAACAGCCTAGGAATACCCAGTTGGACATAATTCCACCAATCAAAGGATAGACCTTCGAATATATCACAAAGGATATTTTATATATAGAAAGTTTCATTATATTTTCAAACCTTTTGGAATTTAATAAAAAGGACTTTACCTCAGTAAAATCTAGAAAGAAGAAAAAAATAAAAAAACATAAAAAATTGAATGAAAAAAATATAGGATATAATAATATATATATATATTTTACCTATTGTTGAAAAATGAATTGGAAATCCTACGAAAGTATGGTTGGGAGGAACCGGAAATTTATAATATTGCCAATTAAAATATTGTTCTTCCTACAAATAAGAAACATATACACATATAAAAAAATTATTATTATTTTTATTATTATTATTATAAGCTTATAATATATTTTATTTTTTTAATGTTTATATTTTGAATAATTATTTACCAGTGAATAATACCAATTCCATTGAGATATTTGATGAGCCACATATTTAGACGTTGGACTTAATCGTGACCATGTTTTAGGAGGACAAGAAAAATCTTCTTTTGTTTTTGATGGATTTTCAACTTGTGGATTTCTTCCTTCTCTAAGGTCATCATATATATTTGTTGAAAGTTGTTCATTTCTATTCATAACATATGGATCATGCTGTTGTATTCGTTTTTCATTCTGGTTCTTTTTATATATGTTACTCTAAAAAAATAAAATATACACAAATATATTTTTATGCATATGTTTATTTATTTTTTTGTTTATATCATATATATATATATATATATATATATATATATATATATATATAGTCATTTATTTGTCTATATATTTATATTTATTCATATATTAATTTATTTATTTGTTTATTTATTTTTATTTTTTTATTCCCTACTTGGTCTATTCCCATTTGATCATAATTCATTCCAAACATATTTTGGTCCCCATACATTTGATGTTCACTTTGTGTAACAAATTTTTTTTTATTTCTTGAATCAACCAATTCTTCATCATTTGATAAATCACAATTATTTGTTATGTCTTTATTTATGATTTCCCTATTTGAATGAATTAAATATATAGGTCTTTTTGTAGAATCTCTATGTTCTTCTTTAATTGTTCTCAACTTATTTTTAATGGAAAGGAACTTATATTTTGACAATTTTGTTTTCACTCTGCTTAAATTATAAGCACATTTTAGATTTATTAATATATTTCTATCTATTTTTTTCTTAAATTTTCTTTTAGAGAATATTTTTAAATTATTTTTCATAACATGATAATTGTTATTTTTAAGATGATTTTTGTAAGGAATGTTACAATAATTATTATTATCATCACTATAATAATTTTTTTTTTTTTTTTTTTTTTTCTCTTCTATTTCTTTATATATTTCTTTTGATGGTATAAAAAGATACCCATTCATTTCCTTATCTCTAATATTTTGTATATATTCAGAATAATTATCTGATTTTTTAATATTTGTATTAGTTCCCAATTTTTCCATCAAATAATTATTTGTATCTATAAAATTAGCGAACATTTCTTTATTTACTTTTCCTACATTATTATTCATCCATAATTTTTTACCTCTTAATTCATCTTTTATACGTTTTGACCTCTTTTCTAAACTTTTTTGTAATTTCCATAAATTATTATGTTTCTTATTGTATTTCTTTATAAATTTGTTAGGTATATTCTCCATATGCTTATAATATCCCTCTTCCTGTTCATTATTTTCATCCTTATCATAATAATACTTTTCCTTCAATTCTTTATAAATCTCTTCACAATATTCATCATCGCAATATTCATTGTAAATATCACAATTGCTTTTCTGTTGATTCGTATCATTACATAAATTATTAAGCTCTCCTTTAAATATATTATTTTTATTTTCCTTCAGCACTTCCTTTTTTTTCTCATGTTCAATATTTTCTTTACGATGTACTGCAGATGTACTAAATCGTTTAATATTTTTCCTTTTTACATTTTCATCATAATTATTCAATACATTAGCACTATTATCCTTATTAAAAACATAATTTTTTATATATTGCTCTTTTCCATTATTATATATTTCATCATTCATTCCATATATATAATCATTTGGTATATTAGTTAAATGCTGTTTTTTTTCTTTATTCATCATTTCAATATTTTGAACTGGATGATAAGAATTATAAAAATTTAAATCCTCCTTATTTACATACTGTGCTTCTATATTTGGATAAAAATCATTTTTATATTGACTCCATGTATTTTTTCCTTCCACTCTATCTACCATTTGATTATTTACATTCTGTTCTATGATATTTCCATTTGTTTCATCTTTTTTATTTTTTCCTCCTTCCTTTTTTTTCCTATTTTCTTCTGAGACTTCATAATTTTCTGGTTTGGTATTATAATTATTATCCAAGTTTAATTTATATTCACATAGGTCTATATACATTTCTAGGAAATGTCTTATTTCTGACGATTCGTTAAAATTCGTTTCGAGCCCCTCCTTGTTTCTCATGAAGAGAATCATTTCCCTGATTTCTTCCTCCAGATCTTTGGTATACTTAACCCTAACACAAAAAAAAAAAAAATAATAAATAAATAAAATAAGAATATAGGAAAATAAGATAATTATGAATCTGCAATATAAGATTATACTAAATATATATATATATATATATATATATATATATATATTTATTTTTATTTTTATGTTTATATATTTTTATTTTATCATTACGATAGTTTGTCACTTAAAGGAGTAGAAATTGTAATTTCGTTTTTTATCTGAGAAGGGGCATGGTTAAGGAAAGGTCTCCAATGATAATTATTTTCCAAGTCATATAAGATACATGCGGGATGAAGATTTTGCATATTTCCATATAATTGTTCATCATTAAATACTATTTCTATTGATGAATATGGAACATATGTTAATGTATTTTCATAATCTAAAAGAAACATCTTAGGAGATATAGGAATATACTTTGAAAAATTCTCTAATAAATATTTTAATGTTTTATTACATTTATATGTATTCGTTTTTTCATATTTTATTTCAAACATATTATTAAAAAATTCTTCATCATTATATAATATTTCATCAACATTTACTTTTTCATCCTTCATTTTCTTATCACCATACATATCCATAGAATATAATTTATTTTCTTCTTTCATATCATATTCTTCTCTTATTTCTTTTTCTTTCTTTTTTAACTCTTCTAAACCATACTTAACAAAATTCATTAAATATTCACCACTGTAATATTTATTATAGTTTTGCATATTTATCTTTCTAAGCATTTCATTTTCCATTATAATATCTGAATTTTTTAAAAAATTATTATTATTCCATCTATTCTTCAAATGTATAATGCATTTATTAGTAACCTCCCAAAAACATATCCACCCTTCCTCGTGTCTCGTCATAACCCAATAATGTTCCTTCTTCCCATTATTTATAGTTCCTTAAATGTAAAAATTAAAAATTACATACACACATACATATATATATATATATTATATATATATATTATATACATATATATGTAATATTATACCACATATGTGCATATAAAAATATAAAATTTTATATGTAACTACCTTTGCAAACATATGCATCATACTCCAAACCCTTCAAACAACAACACAATAAAAGAACATGATCTTGGATTGTCCCCTTTTTATAGGATAAAAAAAAATAGGGCGAAGTAAAAATGGAGGATTCATCCTCATTTTCAATATATTCAATATTGTTCAGCCAATGAAACAGAGGGCCTAATAAACAATATAATATATATATATATATATATATATATATTTATATGTATATGTCTCCATAACAAAATATATCATTTATTTATGACTTTATCCTTACCAGGGGTTGACACTTGTGCAGGTAAATTAATCGATGTAACAAAACTACACAAGGGATAATAGTTATTATCAAAATCGTTTCTGCTTATACAAGGAAAACTATAAGAGAAGAAATATATAATATGTGTTTGGAATATTTACATATATATATATATATATATATATATATATATTTATTTATTTATTTTTATTTTTATTTTATTACTTTCTATTTTTAATTGCCTTTGGAAACCATTGATTATATGTATCGTTAAATTTGGAAAAGTCCTTTTCCCATCTATATAAAATAAGATATAATTATATATATATATATATTATTTTTTAAATATAATAAAAATACAATATATTTGTAGAATATTAAAAACTTATTTACATATACTATCATATATTAACTCTTGAAACATATTTTCTTGTCATCTTAAATACCTTTTCGACATGGACTTATATATAATAGAAGAATTTTGAGCCTTTTCCTCTTTCATAAAAACTAGATTGTGTGGTAGTGGAGGAATAACAAAAGCTTCCACAGATATTGTAGACTCTTTCTTGGTATGTATGTTTTCTTTATTTAATGCTTTTAAATGAACCTTAGAGTACATTAATTCTGAAGGTAAAAAGATATAAATAATATATATATATATATATTTATTTATTTATTTATTCAATTACCTAATGTATTTTTATAAACAATAGTCTTATATTTCTTCACGTAATAATCATCATAATTATCAATGGTGGGATCCATACGTCCACTTCCAAATTCGTTATAATCATTATATTGAGATGTACTTTTAGTATTCTCCTAATAAGAAAAAATAAAATATACATACATATATATATATATATATATATATATATATATATATATATATTATATATATATCCTTTTTATACTAACCTGAGCTAGTGATCTATAATCTTCTGTACCATAATTAAATATGTCAGCAAAGGGTAACTCAAAAATACCTAATATGGTAGAATAAATTTCATTATTATTATGAACTTCAAAACATATATCTCCCTTTGATATTAAATCTATCGGTAATACATTTCTTATTAAATTTTCATTTGTTAATTCTTTTTTATCCACCAGTCTTATAGGATAATATAAATTCTGATAAAAAAATGGAGATGTGGTTTTAGTTACTGTATCAGTTTTATTAACCATTCCATCCCACTTGACCCAAACATTTATATTCACATTGTTTAAATCTACACTACTGATGGCTAAATTCTCACATTTAATTACTCTAAAAGGAAAGAAAAATAATAAAACTAATGTAAATATGGTAAAATTAGCACATAAAAATATAGAAAAACATACAAAAAAAAAAAAAAAAATACACACATATATATATGTACAAACCTTATTACTAAATAATGATCATTTAATATTAACTGATTAACTAATGTTGCATCACTTAATGGTTGGCTAGGCCTCTGTATGTTCATATCATTTTCTTCCACCCCATAACTATTAATAAAACATTTTATATTCCCCACTATCTCTCCTTGTTTAAATCGACTTTTGTCTAATGTTAATTTTTTTACAATTCCTCTGATAAGAAAAAATAATGTAAATAAAAAAAAAAAAAAAATTTATTTTTTGAAGTATACATAAAAAGATGTTCTAAATATGCATAATCGTACATACATATATATATATATATATATTTATATGTAATCTAACTTAAAAAAGGGATATTCTGTGACAGATTTTAGAGATATGATACAGGAGCCCAACAAAATGGGCGGTTTATATCTATAATTTGAGTTATAACATAGCACCTAAAAAAAAATATATATATGTATATATATACATATATATATATATAATTATTTATTTATTATTTTTTTTTTTTATAACAATATATATAGCATCATATATTACTGTAAGTATAAAAAAAGCATTCGCTAATTGTTGATATGTTCCTATGAAACAAAAATATCCTGGATAAAGCCAAAAGTTATTTGACGAATTATAAGAACTGTGTATTATCCAATCTCTTTCACTTAAAGGAAATTTAAATCTCAAAAATTTTGGAAGCTTTTTTAAATAAGTTGGCATTTCAGCAGTAGATATAAACCACCAACTATCTAATGCCATATGAAATTCAAATATTTCTGATAGCTGCATATATACCTACAAAAATGTAAAAAAATATATAATAATATATTAACAATACAAATATACAATAATTATATGAATTATATATAATCCATATATATATATATATATATATATATATATGTATATATTACCCCCAATCGTTGTGTTTCAAAAATTATGTTTTTTTTGTCGATTTTTCTTTTCAGTATTATGTTCATATCAGGTTCAGCTTCAATTATATCCTTTAACGTCTTTTTAGCACATGCATATAATTCATTGAATACAAGTCCTTTTATTCTCCACATTTCTATTCCTAATTCAAAATTTTCTAAATCATTATATGATATACTCATCTCTTTTTCTGTCCATATTGGCACTGCACAAAATTGTTAAAATGGAAAGAGTATGTATATCTCTAACATATATATATATATATATATATATATGTATGTACATATATTATGTATTTATATTTATATTTATATTTATATTTATTCTTTCTTACGTGGAACTCTCAAATATTTAACTTCTCCTGCTTCTAAAGTATATCCAGGAGTATACAAAATTTCATTCTTCAAAGACCCATAAAGTTTTAGTTTTCTATAAAATATTATGTATAAATAAATAATATACATATATATATATATATATTACGTGTTATAAAAACAATTTTAAACCTACTTATTGTTTCCAAAAGATATTAAGTAAAAATTCTTCTGTTTTTGACTCTCTAAATTATGAATATACTTTATAAAAAATTCGAAACGCCACAATCTAGGTTTTAGCATTGGATTATAGAATTCTTTTATACTTTGTTCTCTCTAAAAAATAGATATATATATATATATATATATATATTTTCTTAAATAACACTTATTTGTTTAAATATATGCATTATATTTATCTGTTTACTTTTAATTCCTCATATAAATCAAGAAATGGCTCTTCTATATCTTCTTCATCATCAGTTGTACTTATGCTCTCTTCACTCAAAACTTCCTCCTCTTTTATTTTAATTGGTTTAATCATCTTATTCGACAAATAATTCTATATATTTTTAAAAATAAAAAATATATATATATATATGTATACATATATATAATATTACATAAATGAACACGTTTAATACATATTCTTAATATATAATATAAAAAATTTTTTTATATATTGTATCATTTTATTATTATATAATAACCAATTTTTTATTTATGTCCCTTCCATTATAATCTTCATCAAATAAAGGTACTTCTAAAAAATGATCCTTTGGTTTTCTTTCGATTTCATCATCATCATATTCCTTTCCTTCATACTCTTCTTCAGAAATATATTCTTCACTCAAGTTTTCTTTCTTGTATTCTTCTTTGTATAACCATATTTCATCATTAAGCTCACCTACGTGAACTTGTTTTTTTAATTTCCCTTTTTCTAAGTCTTTATTTTCCTCATTGTAATAAAATATATCCTTTAATTTATTTATTAAAAACATTTTTTACAAAAAAATTTTTTATATGTTATTTCATATAAAATATTATCAAAATGATGAGCATATAAAATGTCTTCATACCTTTTAACTCACATCCTTTTGTTTACTTTGGTATCTAACATTCTTTTTTATTGTATCTATTTCTCTTGTTTTATATTATTATTTCTTTTTTTAATTGTAAACTATAATTAAAGAATGCACTTGAAGGCATTTCAAAAAAAAATAAATAAATAAATAATAAAAAGAACAAGAGAGAAAAAAAAAAAAATAATAATAATATTAATAAGAGTATTATATATTTTTTTTTAATATATAATTATATTTTTCATTGTTATATGTCTTATTATTATTTTTTTTTTTTTTAAATTTAAAAGAAATACATGATGAACAGTTTTAGAAAACTATATAAGACAATATAATTATATTATTATATATTTATTTTATTTTTTTTTTTTTTATACATATATATAATTAATAGGACAGAAAATATTTCACAGAATTTTTTTGATTTAATCTGTTTATTAATATTTCAAACAATAATGAAATATATCATTTAAAAATTTTGCATGTATCTAAAGTTTGGTTTTCTCTTAATTACATATCATAAACAGGATTACACATATATGTATATATATAATTAAAAAAAAAAAAAAAAAAAAAAAATAATAAATATAATATAATATATATATATATATATATATATGTAAATGCATCAACATGGAGTAAAAAAAAAATATACATATAAATACACATATAATTATACATATACATTTGTGTTTGTTTTATTTTTATGTTTATGTGTGTATCCATTTGAAGCATATAATTTACAATATGAAGGGAGAAATATCGGACCTTTTTTGATACTTTATTGTACTTCTGGAGTAGCTATTTTCATTATTATTATAAATAGGAATTTTTTCTTTACTAAATACATATTTGTTCATAAAATATATGATATCATTTGTAGAAAAAAAGGATATTAATATATTTTTTTTTTCATCGTTAGTAAAATTATTAAATTCTGATTTATTTAATAGAGAAGAAAAATTATGTTGGACATATTGTTCTTTATCTTTTCTTAATGTTCGTTTTGTTAGATCTCTTTTAATTTGTTGAACACAATCTATAAATAATTTTTCATATTTTGATTTTTCGATATAATAATTAGCTAATTTTTGTTGTAAACTCGAATTTATATTGATTTGTTTTTTTAATTTTTTTTCTAGATTTGTTATTTTCAAATCGATTTGTTTATATGTTTCATCTTTTTTTATATTTTTTTCATCATCATTTTTTTTTATATCACTAAACAATTGTTTTATATCTTTTCTTTCATTACATAATTCTTTTTTTTTTAAATGTATTTCACTTTCTGATTTCTTTATTTTTATAATTTTATCATCTTTTATAATATCATTTTCTTTCTTTATATTTTCTTTATAAATAATTTTTTCATATATTTTATATAATTTTCTTTCTAAAAATAACATATGGCTTTTCATAAGCTCACTATTCCTTTTCCACTTATCAGCTTCTTTTTTTAAATATTCAGATATTTTATCTAATCTTAAACATTCGTTTATATACCACTTCAATTCCTTTTGTAATTTCTTCATTTTCTCATCTTTTAATTTTTTTATTTTCTCTTCTTTTACGATCTTTTTTAACACACCTATTTCTTTTTGAACATCATACATATATGTATTAAATGCTAATATATATTTCTCTTCATTATCTTTTAATATATTATTAAATTGAATATTCATATCTTCAATGGTGCTATTTAACGAAGCAAAACATTTCTGAACATCATTCTCATCATCATCATTATTCTTTGTATTTATATTTTCTACATAATTATTTGACACTATTTTATTATTACTATTATTATTACCATTTAATGTTGTACTTCTCTTTTCGTATTTATCACACTGCAGATTTTCCTTAGTCATTTTGCTTATTACTATTTAGAATGAGTATCAATATTTTTTAAAACGACTACACAAATGTATATATAAATAAATAAATATATATATATATATATCATATAACTTTTAAGGATATAAATGTAGACAGAATGATATAGAAGCAAATTCAAGAACAAAATTAAAGGTATATATAAATATAAATATATATGTATATATATTATATACAAATTTGTGTGTTTTTTTTTTTTTTTTTTTTTTTTTATCAAAATTTATTACATTTCTTAAATTATCCTTATTTTCACACTATATAATTACACATCAACATTTTGAAATGTTAATCGTTTTAAACTATTTAAAGAACATAAAGTGAGCTAAAATAAAATAAATAAATATATTCTCAGGAAATAATTTTAATATAAAGTGAAATAATCATAATATTTAAAAAAAAAGGAAAACAGGAAACGAACATAAGTATATGTATATATATATATATTATATTTACATAGTACATTGTATGCATATATGTTTTTTTATTTATATTTGTCTAACTCAAAATTATTTTCCACTATATATATATATATATATATAATAATATTATAGTAATATTATTTTGTTTATTTTTTTGTTTTTCTTTATTGTATCTTTTTTAACTCAAACAACAATAGTTGAAAAGAAACATTAAACAAATAGATTATAATCAAAAAAATAAAATTGTTAAATAATATCACAAACAAAAACATATAAAATAAATAAATAAATAAAAGTATAATATATAAAGAAAGAAAGAAAACGCGAAGGTATATACAATATTTATTATATATGTGTTCCATTTTATATTTTTTATACACAAAAAAAAAAAAAAAAAAAATATAAAACAAGAAAAAAAGAGGTCAAAAGATAATATATATATATATATATTATATATATATGTATTTTTTTTTTTTTTTATTTTTTTATTTTACATACTTGTTCTTGTTGTACATAATAATAGGAAACATTCGTAACTTTTCATAATTTAATTATAGAATTCTCTCGTCATATATTTGTGACTTTTCACATCAGTAAATGACTTATTATTTGAATCATCAAAAATGTTATAATCTCTGACAAATCTACATTTATTAATAAAATAATTAACTAAACTTTTTGTTGTATATTTCTTTGGAGATTTATGAATATAAGGTTGTGACAAAAATATTGTATATAAACAATCTTTAACTACATTAGAAAGTTCTGATAAATAATTAAGTACATCATTATGAATAGGTTGAATTTGTGTTATCTTATAATTAACATTCAAATTAACTTGAGCATTTTCTAAATGTTTTACAGTCTTCAATAATGTTATTTGTAAACCATATAATGTAGTTACTTCATGAACACCAAAAAACATGTCACTTATAAGAGCTTTAAAATAAACATTATGATTCATAGAAACCTTATTAGATATTAGATAAGGCAAATATGGATATCTACGTACTTTTCTACTATATATAGTTGATCTAATATTATTCATTGATTTATTACTATCTTCTTCTTTTTTGTCTATTAATTTTGTGCTGTCTTTATTTTCATTTTGAATAGGATTTATAAAAAGCTCTTCAATACAATTTGTTAACAATTTATAATCATCAATTAATATATCAAATAATTTTTTTGTATTCTCAATTCTTAACATATTTAATTCTTTACTACCACTTGATGACATAGATAATTTTATTTTACATAAAAAAAAAGCTGTTGCTGCAGGCAAACTCATAATGTGCATATGTTGTGTATATGTTGTTGAAGAAAAAATATCTGATATACTTTTTTTCTTTTTTGGATTTTTAATTTTTATAGAAGGAATAATAGCATCTAATTTTTGTTCTAATTTAGATGTAGAAGGAGCCTTAAATAAAAAAAAAATAAAATTATCTGACAAATATTTCATATATTTTATTTTTGTAATTAATTTTAAAAACTTATGTTCTAGATAAATCAAATGTTTTATTTCATTAGTTTTCTCTTCTGCTCTATTTAAAAAATATAAAGAGCTACATAAACACAAATATATATTACACAAGTCGTCAAGTGTTAAATCTTCAAAGATTACTAATCTTTTGTTTTTCTTTTTATTCAATTTTATTATACTAGAAATAGCAGAACCTTCCTCATCATTAGGACTTTTTAAAATATTATCACAATTGTTGTGATTATTATGAACATTATTATTATTATTATTAATATTATTATTATTATTACCATTTTCATCATCACTGTCATACATAAGACATTCATTTTTATACTTCAAGGGGTCCACACTTTTACCTAACTTTTCTATGTGTTCATTATTTTTATCTATATCATTAATATTGTCTAGAAACTCCTCTTTCATTGTAATATTATTATTATTATCAAGTTTTATTTTATTATCCATCATATCGATATACTTTGTAGTGTTATAAGAATCTTCATTTGAATGTACTTTATTATTCAGATTGTTTATATTATTTTGATCTTTCTCTTTTTTTTTCCTTAACATATTTGTAATATTATCACGTAATGATAATTTCTCACAACTCTTTACTTCCTTCTCTGATTCTTTATGATATATTTTGTCCGTTGGACATATTTTCATATACTTGTTGTAATAGTAATAAAATAAAACATAATATGCATACTGAACCATAGTACTTATATGCGTATTTAATAAATTATTGGTTAAGAATAAATTAGATGATATCATAATTTTTAAAGAATGTAATAAAGAAACTATAAAAGGAATGGTGATGTTTTTATTACGAATTCTTTCAAATGTTTTTACATGTTCTATTTTTTGAATATACTTTTTATTAAATAAATCAACATGCTTTTCAGTATCTATAACGTTTATTTTGGGTGTAAGTTTTAATAAAATATCTGAGAACGCAAATAAAAATGAGGGACTAAAATTTCGACATGCACAATAAAAATTATATAATTTGAATGTAGTAATATTTTGTAACATTATATCATCGACATTATCACCATTTGTATTATATGTATTATCTTTATATTTTATTATATCTATATTTGTGTTGTTTTTATTAAACATATTTGATATATTATATGTAGTACATGTATTATTTTTATTTTTTTGTGTTTCATCATTTATATTTTTACCCTTATAATATGTAACTTCCTTTGTATCTATATTATTTTTTAAATTATCATTCGAATTAACATTTTTCTTTTTATTATCATTTATATTATTTATTCTTTTTGTAATATGTAATATATTTTCATCCTCATGTTTATTACTTTTTATATAATAAAAATTCATTATTTCTTCCAGTCTTTTTTTTATACATTTAATTAATTCGTACGTATGTTTATTTGTATTAATAGAGAAATGACTAAATTTTACTATGTCACTTAAAACACTGATATCATAAAATATTAAAGAATGTTTATATAATTCTTGCATTTTATTATTATTATTATAATTTGATATATTATTATTTTTATCCTTATTCATATTAATATATTCATTATTATTATTTATATTTTTTTTCTCATCATTCATTTCATTGATATATTTTATTTCTTGAATTAATTGTTCTTTAGTCATAGGAATATATTTTTTTTTATTTTGATTTTTTTTTTCGATGAAAAAATTTATTTTCTTATTTTCCATTTCGTTTATCATATCTTCTAATTTCTTATCTATTTGAGAACACAATAATAAAACGATATTTTTTAATAAGAATTTATTTTTTTTATATTTCTTATTTACATCTTGATTCATATTATAATTTATTAGATAATTCGTTAAATCACATATTTTATCATCCTTCACTTGTAGCAAATCATATTGTGTAACACAAGAATTTATATGAGATTTATTACCTTCACATGCTTCAGATAGTTCTGATCCTTCATAATAATAATTTATAACTTTATCATTTTGTAAATTAAAAGATAAGTTTTTTTTTCTATTTGATTCATTAGATATTATTTGTTCCTTAACATTATGTTCATCTGTATGTTTAAGAATTTTTTTATTTTTATTTATTTTTGAAGTGTCTATATCATTCTCTTTATCATTATAATAAATATCATTTTTTTCACAAGATTTATTTATATTATAATATATATTATTATTCACATTTTTTAGTTCATCCAGTTCTTCCTCTTTATATATATCATTTGCCTTACTACATAAAAGTGCACTTATTTTGTTTTTTGTATTATTGATGTATATTTGAGCTTTATTTTTTGAAATTACATATTTTTCATTGGCATTATTGTTTTCTAGATTTATATTATTATTATTTATATTACTAATAAAATTTTGCTGCTCATTTGTATGATGATACTTATGTAATTTATCCTTTTCTTCTTTAATATCATATATTAAATCATCATTTTGTATGTCATCCATAAAATATATATCATTTTTTTCCTTGTTAGAATTATAAATATTTTCCATCTTCACATAATTTGTATTCATAACTGCTATGGTGTGTCTACCAGTCCTTCTATTATTTCTTAGATAGTTTCTATAATCCTTCACCAATGTTGGTGTGTTTACATATTGTTTAGAATTCATATGATGCATAAATTCCTTACTTTTCATAAAATTTTTGTCTTTGTTATTTCTAATACTTTTTATTATATATATTTCCTTTTCTGGTACAAAGGAAAAAATAGATGATATTTTAAAAAGACGTACTAACATATAATTATCAACTGATAATATATCTATTGAATTATTTATATGATATCTTAATTTATTAATAAATATATGTAATATATTATTTTGTGTATTAGGTATAAATATAACTTCACTTAAACATTCAGATATAAATAATAAATTCGATATATTATAATCATTTAATCTCATACTTAATTTTTTTATAAATATTGTAAATGTAAAATTATATAAATCATTCATATTCTTTTGAAATAGTTCTGTATTATTATAAATTATATTATTAGGATATATTAATGGATATGTATCTATACTTTTAATAAAACGAATAAAATATTTTGATTCTTCAAATTTTTTTAATGGATCATCTATAGCATAATCAATGATTTTATTAAATAAATTATGATTTAATATTAAAAACCTTAATAATATTATTAAACTATAACTAAAATCATATGATTTCATTAATTCTAATTTATTCTCATAAGTATATATGATAGCATGAATACTTTTACTATTTATTTGATTTGTTAAATAATGAACTGTTTTTGAAAAATAATTTATAGCTATTAATTCATCAATATTTTGTCGAAATATTTTATTTAAATATTCTTTTATTATTATTATATATTCACATTTGTTATGAAAATAACTAATAAGATTAAACCATTTTTTAATCATTTTTACATCTTTTATATTATTATTTGAATAAATTCTTAATTTATCATTTATCTTATCATTTTCGTCATTTTTATTCATATTATCATTTATATATGTCTTCATTAAATCATCTTTTGATTTTTCTATATTATCATTATTAATAATAATAATATTATTATTATTATTATATATGTTGTTATTTTTTTCACTTGATGATATATTTAAAAATCCTTTTATATTTTTCTTTATATATGATTTTATTTTACTTTCGTTTCTTTTATTTTCTATATTCTCATTCTTTATCATAACATTTGTATCATCATAACCATGATCATTCTTTATATTATTATTACACTTTTCTAATTTTTTTTTATTTTCAAGTCCCTTCCTCTCATACCAAAAAGTAATATCCCTATTCTTCAAACTGTTAACAAAACATTCAAAAAATATACTATCACAAATATTATTTTTTACACCCTCTTCAATATCTTTAAGATTATCTATAAGTACATAACATTCATAATTCGTTAGACCATCAAAAAATGTAGAGATTTCTACTTTCTGTTCTTCATTCTTTGTCTTTTTAGATATCAGTTTATCTAATTGAACAAATAAATTATTCCAAGTCTTTATACTAACATCATCTTCTAATAAATTCTTATTTATAAATATTAACAAATCACTTAAGTTCAGTTTAGAAAATTTTATACATTTTTCTTTTTTTAATGAAATAGCTGCTTGAGCAAAATTACTAAATAGCATTGTTCTCATTTTATATGGATTGTAATAAAATATGTGGTAATAATTTTTAATATAGTGTTTGTTTATATTAACACTAAAAATATTTTTCTCAGCACATTTATTATATTGAATATTATTTGAATTTATATAGTAATTATTAATATTAATATTAATATTATTCATATACTTACACTTATTATCACACTTATATTTACACATATACTTATCTTTATTATTAATAGCACAATTACATGGCTTTGTTATATTTCCCTTCAATTCGTAATATACCAAATTTAATTTCCTTTTCTCTCTATCCTTACCTTTTAATAACAAAATATTTTTTCTCTTAATGTGCTCACTTTTTTTACACCCTCTAATATCTTTTGTTATATTTCTATTATATAATTTATTATATAATGAGAACAATACTCTTTTATTATTATAAATATGATCTACTTTAATTATGTTTTTACTTCTACAAAGGTTATTATGATAAGTATTATAAAATACTTTACTTTTATGGACATTACCTATTTCTACTTTTATTTTTTTTGTGTATATAGAAATATTATTACGTAAGTGTAAAAATAGGCGTTTATTTTTATAACATTCATTCCCTATATCAAGATATTTATATTTGTTTTTATATTCTTGATCATATTTATTAATATTTTTAAACAAAAAACTTTTCATCGTTTCTTATTGTTCTGTGTAAGAAGGATATATATTAAATATAAATATATAAATATATATATATATATATATATATATATATATATATATATATATATATATAATATATAATATGTAAGATAAATAAGGAATTCTTTTTTTTATTTTTTTATTTCACGTTAAACGATAATAATATATATATCATATGTATATTTATGTATTATAAAAATATAAGTACATTAAAATATATATAAATATAAATATATATATAAATATATATTTATATGTATAATATATACATTTTTTTTCTTTTTCCTCATTTTAAAAATTAAACTATATTATGTTTAATCTTCCACATCATTAATATATATATAATATATTTATATATCACGAAAGTGTAAACATAATATTTTAAAATATCAACACACTCATTATTTTCTATATTCATAAATAATTAAATTTGATAATCAACAAGTTTATATAATATATATATATGTGCACGTTTTTTTTTTTTTCTTTTTTTAATCCCATATTATTATTATAAATAAGAAAAAAAAAAAATTACAAATATGTGATAGAAGACTTTCACATTTATTACACATATATATATATGTATATATATAATATATATAATATGTATAATATTATAAATATGATACTTCATTTATTTATTCTTTAATAAATAACCCATTAATATTTTATAACATAGATGAATTTTTTTTTTCTATATATAATAAAACTATTTTATTTAATAATATTCTTATAATATATATTTTTGATTATACATAAGGTTAAAAAAAAAAAAGTAATATTATAACAATACATATACATGTTAAATATATATCTTATAATACATTTTTGTATTATTTTGAAAGAGGTAAATATTTATATGAACAAAAAAATTTACCTCACATATATAATATATATATATATATATATATATATATTTATATTAGAAAAAAGAAATATAAAAATGAGAAAAATTAAGCTCCTTTTATTTTTATTTATTATATATAAAATATTTTATATTCATATTTTTATAATTTTAAAGTTTTAATCATTTTAAAAGTTCAACATACAATTTTATAAAATATAAAAATAAAAGAAATAATACACATATATATGTATATGATAAAATATATATATATATGCATATATATATATTTGAGGAAAAATATTTAAAAAAAAATAACATTTTATTATAATGCAAAAAGAATAAGTCGTCCATATATACATATATATATTAATATATATTATTCTATATATGTGTTACATTTTTTATGTTAACCATACAACTTATTGCTTTATATTTTACACTTAATATAAATTTGGTTTATTATATATAAAAATTAACAAAAAAAAAAAAAAAAGACATTTTTTAAAAAGAAAGATATACATATATATATATATATATATATATATATATGTATCTTTGTTTATTTGTCCACATGTTCGTTTATCTGATTAGATTGTGACACATTATTGATACTTATTGAATTTAATAAATTACTAGGTAAATATTCCGTATTTATTGTACTCGAATTTGATGTTGATCTCAATTTATCAATCATTTTTTTATTAGAATAAAAATCATAATTATTCATTTCTTTTATTATTTTATTACTTGTATTGTTACTTTTTTTTATATACTGATTACATGTCATATCTTCAGTATTATTATTATTATTATTATTATTATTATTATTTTCATTATTTATATTATTATTTACATCTTCATGACTTAATAAATTATAATATGAATCTTTAAATTGATTATGAGCATTTCTATTTACTACATTATCACTAGAACATTTTTCTGTTTCCATAAAATATAAATGATCTGAATTTTCATATGTAACATTAACATTATCATAACTTCCATTACAATTCTTGTAAATATTATTACTATGTATTATATTTTCATTCATTTTATTTTTATTTTCACCTACATGTGTAGTACTCTCTATTTCATTATCTCCATTTACCTTATTTGTATTCATATTATTATCATTATGATTAGTATTAATATATAAAGCCTCATTTTTTCTATTATCATTTAATGAGCCATCATTTTGTTCATTTGATAAATCATTAACACCATTCAAATTATTTATCATATCATCTTTATTACATGTATATGTTAACACCATATTTTTATTAATAACTTGTAGATCCTTCTTATTTGTTACAATGTTATTTTCTTGCAACATGTTTGAGGTATCACTATTGTTACATGTATTATTAATATTTATATTTACATTATTATGAACATTTAATAAATCTTTGTTATCACCAGTTGTTATTCCTTTAACATTATTTTTTGAATCATCAAAATTATTGGATATTTCCTTATTATCATTTATAAGATGATTCATATGTGCGTTATAATATTGTTCTTTGTACATATCACTAGAATTTATATTTGCATATTTGTTATTATTATTATTATAATAGTTATTTATTAAATCTGTTTGATTGTTATATACATTATTAGATATGTTAGCACCTCCAATATTGTTATGATTATTCAAAATGTTTGTTTTAACATTTGGATCCATATCATTCATATATCTATTATCATTAAAATGATCTAGTCCAGACATGTTATAAGACATCATATCGGGTCTATTAGATAACGCCTCATCATAACCTCTTACATTTTTATATTCCACATTTAGATTATTAGTACCATTCATATAATTTACATTTATGGTATTCATAGGTATATAATTATTCATATTATCATATACTGTGGTATTAACACTGTTTTCTATACCAACTACATTCACATTATTATTATTATTAATATTATTATTATTATTATTGTTATTATTATTATTATTATTATTGTTGTTGTTATTATTCATGTGTATTAAATCATTTGTGGAATAATTCATGTTGGATACATATAATTTCTCCATGTTCATATTATTTATATCCTTTGAATTATTCGAATTACTATTTTCTTTTATAACAGATACATTATTAATATTTATATTTTCATTCATATTACTTAAACCACTCATTTCGTTCTTATTATTTAAATGGACCATATTATTATTCATTTCACCTGTACTGTTCATGTCGTTCATTCGTTTTAGGTTATTATAGGGATTACTCAGATTGGTCATATTATTATTGATATTTCCTACATTATTATTAGTTACATCATTAAAATGGATTCGATTAACCATATTATTTGTATCTACCATATAATTTGTATCAACCACATTACATCCATCAATTGCGTCATAAAACTTTTCGACACTATCAGAATTATTATTTTGATCTATCATTATTGGATTCATATTATTTAAATTTGGTATAGCATTCATGTTAGAATAATTTGTTATGTTATTATTCATATCATTATAGTATGGAATATGGTTCATATTATTCTTATCTATTACGTTATGTACATCATTCATAGAAGATATATTATTCAAATTATTATTATGTTCAGTAATATTAGCAACGTTATTTCTTTGGTTTATCACATCATCTGGATTATTATAATTTGAAATATTTTCATAATTCATCATAGTTTCATAGTTTGCTACATTTTCAAGATTTTCTTTTTTATTTATACCTCCATAATTATTCATTGTCTGGACATCATTATATGTATATTCCTTACCATCAATCTTTGGATTGTTCATATTTTCTAAGTCAACATAATAATTACAATTACTATTAATATTATTATTCATATCAGAACTAAAGGGTTCCATATGATATATAGGTTTATAATTATAAGGAATATATTGTCCATTCATTTGTTCCTTTGATGATACCAATTCTTTATTATTCATAATATTATCCTTTTCATTATATGGCACAAGTTGGTAAGGGTTACTATTATTATTATTGTTATTATTGCCACTACTGTTATTATTATTATTATTATTATAATTACTATTACTATTTGGTATCATATTTTGATCAGTCAATTGTGGGATATTATTATTTTCCATTCCATCCCCTTTATTTACATTCCATCCAACAGCCAATATATGTAATGAAAATAAATTTGCGAAATATTTTTGTTGCATTTCAAATTCTTTACGTGAATTTAATGGTACCTCGAAATATTCATAAAATCTCTGTGATTGATATTCATATGGAACTCTATAACCTCTTGGATTCTCAACAAATTCTATACAATTATTTATGAAACTAGGATTATTCATTTTATCACCATTATAATTTTCTACAGATTTTATATTATATGCAGAATTTATATTTGTTAAGTTGTTCATATTTACCATATTTGGTATGTTCATCATATTCATATTTTCTGTACTAAGATTATTAAATGGAAGATTTTGCATTTCATTCTTGCAGTATATATTATTATTTAAATAATGACCATCATTATTCAACATATTGTTTGTATTCATATTATTCATTATCATATAATTATTGTTATTCATCATATATCCATTATATTCATTCTGTACTATATTATTACCATTATTATTAATATTAATATTATTATTATCATCATATTGTGATGCTTTTTTTTTATTATATGTTTTATCTAATGAATATATATATTCATCATTATCATAAAATTTTGATGATTTTATTCTTCTTCTTTTTCTACCTTTATTGTCTTCCAAATCTTTTACTTCTCCTTCTTCATTCTCATGAGGTATATATTCTTCTTTAATATATCCTGGTTCTATTCTTTCTTCATAATTTTCTTTATCTTGTTCATTTCCAATATTTTTAACATTATCATCTATATCATTTATATCTTCGTTATCATTATTTTTATATTTTCCTCTTGCATTTTTTTTTCTTCTTGTTGCTATTACACTTTTTCTTCTTCGTCTACCTCCGACTAAAGTCTCATTATTATTTCTATTATCATATATATTATCATTAATATTTTCACAATTGTCCTTTTTATTTTTACCTCTTTTTTCCTTTGCACACGTAACATTATAATTTATAGTATAATTATCATATTCATCTTCTAACATGTTGCGATTTTTTGAAGATTTGTAATTTTTTCTTTTTTTTTTCTTTCCATCCAAAATAGATGTAATTGCTGTATAGTTCATACCTTTTTTATCTACATTTAAATTATAATTATTGTTATATTCTAACATGTTTTGTTTATATTTATTTAAAGATGGATCATAATTGTTATTAATAGTTTTATCAGCAACTGGTTGACATCCATTTGTGGATGCACCTCCATAAAGATAATCTGCATTTTCCATTTTAACAAAATTATTATTTTTAACATAGTTCTGATTTCCTTCTTGATCTACTACATATGTTTTTACTAACATACCATTGTTATTATTATAAAGATAATAATAATTTTTATTTTGATAATAATTATCAACACCATCTTCTCCATTTCTTATGGGATACTCATTTGGATTTAAATATTCCCCATTCATATTATCATTTAACATATATTGATAATTCTGTGTATCACCAGTTACATTATCTTGAATAGTATTCGATATATTATTATAATTAACAAAATCATTATTCTTACTACTTTTTGTTATTTTGTATGCATTTTTATTTGCTCTTTTATTTCTATTACTACTAGCGATATTATTAGCTGAACAGAACATTTCATATTGTTCACTTGGTATATAATAACTATTTTTTATATTATTATTTAATTGTGTCTTCACTTTTTTTTTATTATTATTATTGTTATTATTCATCATCATCATCATACCATTATTATTATTACTATTATTATTATTATTGTTAATATTATTATTGTTAATATTATTATTATTATTGTTTTCATTTTGATAGTTATTACATAATTCACTTTTTACTATATATGTATTTACTAATACATCATTTTTATTCATTTGTATATTTTTATCATTAATATCTATATCATTATTTATCATATATTTATTACCATTTTTTGTTATCATCGATTTTTCAGTTTTACATAAATTTCTTTTTCTAGTCATTCTAGTACTTCTAGTTCTTTTTTTATCATTATATACATCTGTATTGAACAAATGATCATTATTCATATTGTTATGTTGTATCATGTTCTTCATATTATTATCTAACATCATCATATTAGACATATTATTTCCCTGATACATTTCATTCATTTGATATTCCATAAGATTCATATTACACATATTAGGGTTCATATTATTACTATGATTTAAATAAGAACTATTATTATTATTATTATTATTATTGTTGTTATTTATCAAATATGTCATGTTTCTTACATTTCCATCTTGTAATTCCATGACATTATTTATATCATTTTTTTTTTTTCTTCTTCTATAACTTCTTGTTACTTTATGATTCAAAGGACTACTTGGTACTTCTCCTTTGATTGAAAATGTTTTCACACCATTATTATTATCTGTATTATTATCATCATCTAAACCATTAGTTATACATTTTATATTTTTATTCATATAAACATTAATTTTAACAACAGATTTATCAGATCTAGAAAATCTGGTACCTGTTGCTTTATGTAACAATATAGGATTAAAAATACCTTTAATCATACTTTGAGCAAATGTATCAGCTCTTTTTTGAGCTTCATCATTACCTACTTTTTTACATGACCATCTAGCTTTCATAGGAACTCCATTCTCTAACCATTCCACCCTCCACTCTCTTTCAATTCTATCTCTAATTAATGATACATTATAAACACCTACATTTTCAAAAACACGTACTATAGGTGGTCCTTTATCAGGATATAATTGTTCAAATGTTATTCCAGATTTTAATTTCTCAATTAATTCTTTAGCTCTTAATTTTGCTTTATCATTACCATATTTTTTATATGATATTCTCTGTTCTCTACGAATATTATTTTCATACCATTCAACAACTAGACATCTTTCTATTTTGTCTATTAATATGACTGGTTCTTGACTACCTATATGTTCTCTCATTTTATTTTGCTCTTCATTATTTGCATTATTAACAAATGGAACTATCTGATTACTATTGCTGTTGAAAATGTCGTTGCTAATATTATATGGTACACTATCATTATTATTATTATTATTAATAATATTATTATTATTATTGTTATTATCATATTGTATATTATTACTATTATTATTATTATTGTTGTTGTAATTTATATTATTATTATCATATTGCATATTATTATTATCATTGTTGTTTGTATTGTTCATATTTTCTTTTGGTACAGTACCAATATTATCATCTACTACATCCACATTATTGCTACCATCATCATCCTCGTCATTTTTTTCTTCATTACTCTTCATTACATTCTCGTCAACCGTATATGTACAGGTACTTGTTTCTTTTATATTCTCATCAATTCCCTTCTCATTATCCTTCTTTAACTTATTACTATCACATAATGATTTATTATTAGTATCATCTAATATTATATCAGAAGAACACATATTCTTCTCCATAATATTACCATTTATTCCATCAAAATTACAAGAACCAATTACTTCGTTTGACCCCTTAACTAAATTATCATCCATTGTTTTTATAAATATTATTACAATGAAAAAAAAAAAAATAATAAAATATAAAAAAAAAAAAAAAATGAAAACTTTTAAGTTACTGGTTCATTTATATTTACACTCTATACATAATATATATATATACAAATATATATATATATATATATATATATATATATATATATATATAATATGTACATATATCTTATTGTATTTTATTAATAGAGAAAACACTCAAGCACATGTATGCACATATAATATATATATATATATTGTCTATTAATAAATACAAGAGTTGTAATATTAAGACATATGCAAATTTATTATACATATATATTTTTATAATTTTATATTTTTATAGTTTCCTTTGATATGCACCTCAGGCTCAAACATAGGACAGGAAACATAAAAAATATAGATAATTAAAATATAATTAAAAATAAAATTATATTACAAAAAAATAAGACTCTAAAAATAAGGAAATACTAAAAAAAAAGTAACAAAAAAATAACAAAAAAATAACAAAAAAAATAACAAAAAAATAACAAAAAAATAACAAAAAAATAACAAAAAAATAACAAAAAAACAAACAAATAAGACATAAACAAACTCAAGACAAAAAAAAAAGCACAAGTTTTTTTTAACAAAGGAACCTTATATAAGCTGCATTCTTAGAATCCCTTTTACATATATTGCACTCTCAAAAAAAACGAAAAAAAAAAAATGCAGAAAAAATATTTTTTTTACAAACACCTACAAAATTTTAAATATATATATAAAAACGTTGTAAATATACATATATGCATATGCACTCTTATACATATATAAAATAGAACCAAAAAAAAATACAAAACTAAAAGAAAAACAAACTGCACAAATCAACGGAAAAAAAAAATATATATATATATATATATATATACATATACATATATATATATTTGTATGAATTATATATGTATTCTTTATAATTCATATAATCTGGATAATTAAATTTAAAATAAAAATATATAAAAATAATAAATTAACAAAAGTATAGCCAAACAAATAAAATAACAAAGTATAATCAAACAAATAAAATAACAAACAAATTAACAAATAAAGGTCACAAAAAAAAAAAAAAAAAAAAATGAAAATACCAAGTAGGAAAAAGAAGTGCAGAGTAAATTTAAGGTCAAAAAAAAAATATATATATATGCAGAAAGACAAAAACTTCTTTTTTCAAAATATACAAATAGTTAGACAAATTATTCAATGATTATAAGAATATTTAAAAAAAAAAAAAAAAAAAAAAAAAAATAATTAAAATATTTTTACAAACAACCAAAAAAAAAAAAATAAAATAAAATAATAAAAATAACATAATAAATTAAATTACAAATAAACTAGAATAAGTAAACAAACAAATTAATAAAACAAAAATATTATACATATATAAATATATAATGTGTTTGTTTTTATTTCTTTTCTTCTTTTTTTAAATTGTTTCTTAAAAATCAAATTAGAAACAAAGAAAAAAAATTTAAAGAAAATTCTAGCATACTAATGTATAACAAATAAATTTTTTTTTTTTAGGATATTTAAAAAAAAAAAAATAATAAATAATAATAATAATAAAATAAATTAAAAATAAGTGTTACAAAAAAAAAACAAAATAAACAAAAAAAACAAAAAATAACAAAAAGGTTAAAAATATAATGAAATAAACATATAATTAAATAATAAAGTATCCACGATATAATCCAAATTTACAGATAAAAAAATATATATATATATATAACAATAAAAATAAAAGGATATAAAAATATATATATGTGTATTTAAAAATATTATAAAATACTGCATGCAAAATATTAAAAATATATACATATATTATACATATAATTACATATTTATACACATATAATAATATGCTTTATTTACATATACCAATTATATGATAATTTGAAATACAAACCTATTTACTTAACATTGTCTTTAATATTTTAAGAAATATAAGTATAATCAAAAGGAAAAAAAAAGTACACCCGTATGAAAGAAAAAATAAATACGTAAATAAAAATAAAATATCGTGTACGTTTATACACATATATATATATATATATATAAATATTTATATATATATATATATATATGTGTATACTTATTTTTTTTATTCTTTTTGCACACAGGAAATTTCCATCTATTTCCAAAGATCAATATTCCTTTTTTTTTTTTTTTTTGTTTTTTTATTTCGTTCCGTATTTCCATGCAAGCAATGTGCACAATTAAAAAAAAAAAAAAAAAAAAAAAATACATATAAATGTAAATGTAAATATAAATATAAATATAAATATACGTATGTCAATACTATAAAAATAGACATGCGAATTTACATATATAATTATATTTATATATTTATATATATATATTTATTTATGGTCTATCCATAGGCAATTTTTTAGAATATACACATAATATATTAATATATATTTATTATTTTGAATTCACAAATTATTCTTTTTAATTTGTACAGATAAATAATTATGAGCATTCAAAAAATATACATCTGTGGAAACGTTTAATTTTTTCTTTTTCTTTTTTAGTAATAGAAATTGTATATGTTAACAAGTACAAAGTAATACATAAGTAAATACATATATATGAACATATAAAAATTGTAATACTTTTATTAATGGTTATATATTCTTAATAACAAAACATTTTCCATATAACTTATTTTATATATATATATATATGTATATCTTATTGATTATTCTTTGCTTATGATTCACACATTTTTAAAATACGTTATACATAATAATTTCAAGAAATTATAACATATAATGAAAAAAAATATATAATAATAATAATAAATAAAATATTCATATATTTATATATTGAATATTTTAATCATCTTTTTTATTTTATTATTTTTTCTTAATATCTTCATAAGTTTGTATTTTAACTTATATATATTTTTTCAATAAAGCCATCAAAAAATAATTTTACTAAAAAAAAAAGAAAGAAAGATTATTCCATTACTCTTATTATAATATATATATTAAGTTAATATCTTTAAAATAATAATATATATTGTAAATATTGAGAATAATAAAAAAAAAAAAAAAAAAAAACAACCATATCTATGTGTGAGTGTTTATTTAGAAATTTTTTGCTTTAATATGATAAGAAGGAAAAATACGAAAAGGTCAATTATAAAAATTTCTAAGAACTGAAAAAAAAAATATAAAATTTTTATTTTTTTATTTTTATTCCTCTATGTTATTTGTGATAATTAAGATATCAAAAATATAAAATAAAGGAAAAATTTTATCTTTATTCTTTTTCATTTTTTTTTCTGAGAGATCATAAATATGAATATATACTATCCCAAATAAATAATGTAATACCGATAGGTACGTGGTCAATTTATTTTATTGTTTTTTCTTTCTAATATGTACAATATATATATATATATATATTTCCTAAAATTTGTATAGCTATTTATAATTGTATGCCTTAATTTATAATTCGTCGAATAACACATTTTCCTTTTATAAAAAATACTATACTATTTGAATCTTTAAAAAAAAAAAAAAAAAAAAAATTAATGTTTATATTTATGGGTATATATTAAATGTACTATTACAATAATTAATTCATAATTAGATAAAACTATAAATTAAAATAAAGATATATATATATAATGTATAAAAAAAGGATTATACATATTATTACTTGTGTTCTTTAATATATATATATTTATATTTATTTATTTATTTATTTATTTATTTATTCATATAATGATAAGGTTAAACTTTATAAAATTTGCTAAAATGGGACCAAGTAAAGGCAAAGGTCCATTAATAGCGAAATATGCTCCAGTTGGTTTTAAGAAAGGATTTGGAGCTATAGGCCTGGGAAAACATACAAAAAAAGGTATCTTACAAAGGCATAAAAAATGAAATATACACACAAAGGGATAGATATAAATACACAAATATATATATATATATATATATATATATATATATTATTCCTTATATATATTTTACTTTATTTTATTTTATTTTATTTTGTTTTATTTTGTTTTATTTTGTTTTTTTTCAATTAGGTTTTTTTATAATTAACAAAATGCTCGTACCAAACTATCGAGTCCCTGATTTGACGGACTGCCAAGTAAATACGAAAAATAAATAAAAAATAGAATATTATAAAAATAATAAAAGTAATGTCTCGCTACATATTTTATTTAAAAAGATGTAGTATCCCAATTTATTATATATTATATATTATATTTATTCTTTTTTTTTTTTTTTTTTTTTAATAGTTAAAACCATATGTATCGAAAAAAACACCTTTAATTGTTATGAAAAAACAACTAGGACCAAAAAGAAAAGTTTTAACCTAAAAATGCCCTTGGTATTGTATTTCATCATTTAAAAATTTTATTATCATATTTTAATATATATATATATATATATATATATATATATAAAGAAACCTAACAAACTCATAACTGGTATCATCAAAATATATATATAATATATATTTTATACTTAATATATATTTTTTATTTTTTTTTTTAATTATTTACAAAGTTTTCTAAATTTAATGGATATATATATGTTTATATTAAATATTGAAAGGTTAAAATGGAATATATATAAACAGAATAAAAAAAAAAAAAGTATATATATATATATATATATATTATATAATATATATGTATACAAATTATTTATCAGTGCGAAGGTTAATTTAATTTTATTATATTTTTATAATTATATATATATGTAATCCATTTGATATGCCTACTTTATAGTTTTTCAATATTATATATATTATATATATATATATATATATTATATATATGTTATATTTAAAAAGAATTAAATTATAATATAAATAAATAAATATATTTATATATATATTATTTCAGTATTTCGTTCTAATGTATTTATGTACCTATAAGTATACATGTTTTTATACTCATAAATATATAACATATATATATTAATCCTTTATTATTTTTTATTATTTATTTTATTCATTTTATTTATTTTATTTATTTATTTGTTTATTTATTTTTTTGTGTTTGATGCCAATGAGCCCTCTAAACGCGTCAATAATTCTAACCAACAGTAATAATTACAAAAATGCAGATGACGTATTTGAATATTTTTCTCATAAAATTAACGATGTGAATATTTCTTCTTCTGATACACATATACATGAAGAACTGTTAGGGGGAATTCTTTATATCGGTATTATATTAAGAAGAGCACAAAAGTTATCAAGTAATCATAAAAATATCTTAAACTGGATCGAATATTATAAAAATTGTCATATAAATGTAGATTTAGTACATGTTAATGAAAATAAAAATGAAGTCTCAACGTTAGATAATAAATTTAATCTATTGCAAGAAAATTTTTTTCACAAGGATATTAAAACAATTCACCGAAAAATTATAGGGAAAAAAAAAATAAAATGTACGCAACAAAATGGACATATAAATAATGGCGATGGTAATAATATAAATGATGATGATAATAATAAAAATGATGATCATAATAATAAAAATGATGATCATAATAATATAAATGATGATGATAATAATAAAAATGATGATAATAATAATATAAATGATGATAATAATAATATAAATGATGATCATAATAATAATAATCATAATGATAAGGGTGATTATGTTTTTTTTAATATGGATAGAAATGATCCACATCAAAATCATCAATTAGAAAAGCTCTTCTTTGAAAAGGATTCATCTTATCTGATACATGCCATTATGTATGTTATAGAATTACCACTATCAGTATCACAAAAATATCTCCATAAAAAACTAAACATAAAGGTTCAACTTGTAGAAAGTAAACAATCCGAGAAAACAAAAAATCTGCATAATATAATTGACAAAAAAGTTTTAAGCGAATTAAAAAATATTATGCACGCTCCTTCATCCATACTGAATAATATTCCATGGTCATCCACATTTACGTCGAATATGCTATACGAAAAAAAAAGGAGAGCAAAAAAAAAAATAAAGAAACATAATGATAAAATGATGAATAAAGAAAGTGATAGTGATCATAATAAAAATGAAAATGGGGAAAACCAAAATGAACATGATGATAAGAATTATGATAATATTTATAATGATGATAATAATTATGATGATGAGGATGATTATTATAATGATATGTATAGTGATGATAACAATGATAATAATATACATTATAATGATGAGGATGATAATTATGATTCTAATATTTATAATGACTTTTTTTCTAATACATATGATGATGAAAGGAATCATAAAGAAAATGAAAAAAAATTCCCTCTAAATGTCAATCCATATAATATATATAAATCATTAAATAAATATGATGATTATATGTTTAAAAAGAATATAAAAAAAAATACAAAATGTATTACATTAAATAAAGAAATTATAGTAATTAAACCCTTAAATATACAATGTAAAATTATAGATAATTATTTATTTATTCAAATTGAAAATATAACAAAACATAATTTAATATATATACATGAACTCTTTTCAAGATCTATTTCCATGAATTCAAATATATTCCCATTAAATTTATATCCTGAAGATATGTATTCTATTTATTATCCTATCGTTAATTTTGTGCAAATACTTTCTTTGAAAAACGTAAAAAAAAATAAACAAAAAAAAAAAGAACAAGAAAAAAAAAAAATAATAAAACAAATTAAACAACAAAATGATATTACAAGTGTATTAGCAAAAAAAAAATATAGTTTACAATCTGAAATACAAAATACAAATTATGATTATAATGAAAACACAAATGATAATATAAATGTACATAATGAAACAATATATAACAATGTTGTAGAAAATTTTCAAAATGATATTTATTCTTATAATAATAATTATCATGATGATAATAACAATGAGTATACTACATTTTCATTTAATAATGATAAAACTATTATTTCATTATCTATCAAATGGTGTATTGATAATACATCTAATAATTTCATATGGTCACAATATTGTATGGAAGTCGAAGTACCTACACAAAATATATTTAATCTAGAAATTTCTTTTGTTAAAGAAATAAATTATTCATCTATTTTAATAGCTATCTTTTCTTTCTTTAATAATCATCATGAAGATATACATTTAATTATAGAAATACAAGACGATAATAATCTCTTAAACAATCATATGCAACATTCACTTATTTCATTTAATTCCTCAATCGATGTAGGAATTATACATCCACAACAAAGAAAATCAGTACGTGTCAAAATGCTGGCTATAATGCTAGGACTTCATAACGTCCCTTATGTAAAAATTAAAGATAAACTTACAAACAAATATTATTTTGTAGATCTAGGAACCATACTGGTAACAGAATGAAGAATGAAGAATGAAGAGACATATATTTTTTAAAAAATATATAAAAATGTAATTCATATATATATATATATATGTACATATTATTTTTTTTTTTTTTTTTTTCGTATCGCGAGGGAAAAGAAATATGTAAAAAGAAAATTTCCCAACTATTTCAAATAAACAATTCGTTTTTAATTTTAAAGTTATATATTTTTATTATATTATTATAATTATTATATATTATATATATATATATATATATATTTTTTGTTTGTTTTTAAAATAAAATACTTTTTCATAATGAATATATATTATTCTTTCATTTATATGCTTTGCCTGTTTATGTTACACGGCAAACATTCTTTTTTTTGTAAAAAACATGAAAATATAAATAAACAAAAGGATTTGAAAAAAAATGATCTAATAAATAAAATAAAGATGAAAACAAATGAACTTAGATATATGTTTGATAATTTATATGTACAACATAAGAATATACCACTTTATATATTTGTTAAGGATCATAATGAAGAAAAAAGACATCTTTTAAAAAATATATTTTTATATGGAAAATTGCATTACCTTCAAGGCTTAAATACGCCTTTCTCAAAATTCTATATGTTATATAAGAATAAGAAACAAATACCCTCAACGTTAGAAAATATAAATATAATATATATATATATATATATGCAATATATATATATTTATTTATGTATGTATACTAACCAAATATGGATATATAATAATTATTTTTCTTCACATAATAACATACCATTTGTACTTTCTTTTTTTTTTTATGTATATATAAAGAATAAGATTGCAAAATAAAATACGGGAAGAGAAAAAGTTCATAGATAATATGGATAAATCATCCAAAAAAAAATACAGTAACTTTATATTTTATAAATATATATATACTAATATAATACACTATATAAACAACTATGAACATAATGCATATATATATATATATTTATTTATTTTATTATTAGTTAAAAATAAAATTGACAAATATACAAATTTGAATATAAACGTCAAGAAGTTATATTCAAACATAGGTTTCTTTAATGAAGAAAAGAAAATTATATATTTTAAAAGACCTTAATTTTTTATTATTACATATATATATTTTTTTTTTTACTGTACAGAAGGTAAAATTAATTCCTTAGAAAATTTCAAGGACATATAAGGTTTAAAAAAATAAAATACAAGAACAAGAACAATGATTATTTATTAAATTAATACATATATTTTAGTAGCTTCCAACAATTAACACGCAACATATATATATATATATATATATATTATTATTTAAATTGTCTCTTTTTTTTTTTTTTTTGGTTGTGTTTGTTTTGTTTTTTTTTTTAAACTTTTTATAATTTTTATTGCAAAACTGTTTAATTATCTTATAATTAATTTAAAAGGTCACACAAATATATATATATATATATATTTATAATATATTTCCATACATTCGATTCACTTTATTATATTTTTATGAACATATTTAAACGAATACTTTTAATTGTGCTTTCAAAAAAAACAACTGGCACAATATAATTTCCACAACATGAATATTAATAAATATATGTGTATATGTATTTATAAAATATATACAAAACAATAATAACACTTATTATAATATTCCTTTTAATAATCAAAAAAAAATATGGTAATATATATATTTAATACCTTTAACTTATTAACATAAATATTTCATGTATAATTAAATGATAAAAAAATTCATATTAATATAATATACTTATTATATATATAATAATATCATTATTTTTATATTATATGCATATACCTTTTTTATTTTTTATTTTTTATTTTTTATTTTTTATTTTTTATTTTTTTTTTTTTTTTTGTTTTTTAATGAGCTCTCATTTCAAAAGTATACCCCTTAAAAAATAATAAATATATAATATATATATGTATGTATTATTTATATATTATAATATATATGAGATGTTTTATATATAAAGAAACCCTAATAAATATATATATTAAATATATGTGACACTTTTATTTCAAAAAAAAATTACACTTTTTATTTTTTTTTTTTAAATTCATAAAAATATATTTTATTATAATCAATTTATTTATTTTTTCTTTCATTATATAATTTCAATAAATTTATATGTAAAAAAAAAAAAAAAAAGGGAAAAAAAAAAAAAAAATTATGAAATAAATATAACACAACACATTATATATTTCTTTTATTTAAAATAATGTATATATATTATAATATATATATTATATGGCTCCATATTAAAAAATAAAGTTTCAATACGTATATTTATTACATATTTATACATTATATTATATATAATAATATTATTTTATTTTTTTTTTAACTCATTTATAATATATTTTTATGTAAATATTTATGCCAGAAAAATTATACATACTGAAGAGCCCCTTAAAAAAAATATATATATTAAAATATATATATAATATTATATATATATATATATATATATAATATTATTATATGAAGGTAAAAAAGCACGTTGTTCTATCAACTGGATATAATACTATTTAATATTTATTTCAAAATAGGAAATTTTATTATTATTTTTTTTTTATATATTTTTTATTATTTAAAAAAAGGAAATTAAAAAAAATCTATTAAAAAATATGTATATTTTATAAAAATATGACAAAAATATGTATGTACAATTTTTATATCTAAGAAGAAATATATATATTAATATATTATATATATATATATATATATATATATATATATATATATATATATTATAATAAATATTAAAATATGATATTATATATATTTATATAATATATATATTATATATATATATAATATATTAACTTTTAAAATAAAAAGGGTATATATATTAAAAAAATGTATATATAATATAATAAACATATGAGATATATAATACAAAATCCGTAACCCGCATTTATATTATTATATTATATATATATATATATTATATATTTAATATACATATAAAATTATATATTTTATAAACCTCGTAAAATTTTAAACTTACTTAAATAAATAATATTTATATATATATTGTATATATATATGTATATGATATTAAATTTATATAATTTTGTTTTATTTATATATTTGTATGTATATATATATAATAATAATATATAATAGAAATATATATAAAGTATATATTTTTTATTTATATATATATATAAACATGATCAATGAACAAAATAAAAAAAAACCCTCCTAAAAAAAATATGCTTTCTTTTAAATATATATCATTTAATTATTTATTACATACATTACATATAATATATTATGTTTAAAATATAATAAAACATATATATATATATATATTATATATATTAAAAAATAATTTATTTTTTTTTTATTTTTTTATTTTATTTTTATTTTTTATTTTTTATTCTTTTTACTCAATAAAATATTTTTTCTTTACAAAATAAAATATATAGAATTATTTTTAAAATATTTTTATAATTATATAAATTTTAAAAACCTTTAAGTGTAATGTTATTATTAGTTAATAATATAATAATACCTTTTTTTTTTTTTTTTTTCCCTTTTTTTATATAATATAATCATATTTATATATAAATATTATGTTTTATTATTATATAAAAGAAAAAAAAAAAATAAACAAACAAACAAAAAAATATATAGTATTTATGTATATATGTTTCTTAATATATATAAAAAAAATATTATAACCTTCTTTTGTTATTTTATATAAATATATATATATTATATATATTTTTCTTATAATTATAATACCTATATGATATATATATGAAAATATATATGATTATATATATATATATATATATATATTAAAAAAGAAATAAAGAA
The DNA here is from genome assembly GCF_900097015.1 of Plasmodium sp. gorilla clade G2. NCBI lineage: Eukaryota > Apicomplexa > Aconoidasida > Haemosporida > Plasmodiidae > Plasmodium > Plasmodium adleri (nom. inval.). The sequence goes on from NC_041698.1 coordinate 106,956, forward strand.
AAGAATCTTATGCTATAAAATATTAGGGAATTTATATAGAATTCATTGATATTACAAAAAATACTGAAGAAAAGGCTCATAAAAAAATATATATATATAATATATATATAATATATATTTTTTTTTTAATATAGGATATTATTCCTGTACATATATATATATATATATATATATATATATATATATATATATATATACATATATGTATTTATATACATTCATATCTATATGAATTATTTTCTCGTTATAAAAGTAAAACATTGTAAGGATTTCCTTTATAAAAATATTTGCCTCATATCTTTTTATTCATATTTCACTAAAAGAACCATATAAAATAACCAACAAAAAGAAGAAAGAAAAAAAAAAAAAAAAAAAAAAAAAAAAGGAAAAAGGAAAAAAAATAATTTTTAATATCATGGAAAAATATAATTTGAAAGAAGATAATATCATGGATCAAGATAATAGTGACAATCCAAATTATTGTGACAATCCAAATTATTGTGACAATCCAAATTATTGTGATAATCCAAATTATTGTGACAATCCAAATTATTGTGATAATCCAAATTATTGTGATAATCCAAATAATTGTGATATTCCAAATAACTGTGATATTCCAAATAATTGTGATATTCCAAATAACTGTGATATTCCAAATAATTGTGATATTCCAAATAATTGTGATAATCCAAATAATTGTGATAATCCAAATAATTATGACAATCCAAATAATCATGATAATCCAAATAATCATGATAATCCAAATAATCATGATAACCCAAACAATAATGATAACCCAACTAACAATGAAGAATACATGAACAACTTATTAATAAAAGAAGGAGAGGATTATATTGATGAGAATTTGTTGGCATATACAAGAAATGAATTTCTTTATGCATATAAAGAATTAATATTAGAAAAAAAAGGTCTAGGAGAGGACCATGAATTACCTTTATGTAGTAATAAATTTAAATTTCCAGAATTAGAAAAACATTATCGAAATTTTGATGAAGATAATGATCAACAATATAATGTATCTTTTGATAGAGAATTTGATAATAGGAGGTTAAATGATGAGCATGATTTTCATAATGAAAAAAATAGATATAAAAATAGAAACGAATTTTTTTACAACAATAATAATAATAATAATAACAATAATAATAATAACCATAATAATTATAACAATAATAATAATAATGAAAGAAACGATTTTTATTCTAGAAATAATTTAAATGATTCTTTTGATTCTTTAAATAATAATGATAATAACAATAATAATAATATGAATAGGAGAAATAACTTTTCTATACGTAATAATAAATTTAATAAATTTAATGACAATAATATGTCAAACATAAATAATAATCATAATAATAATAATTTTGATCATAACAATAGAAATAGTTATAAGAAGAGTAATTATGCTACAGATAATAATAATATGAATAATATGAATAATATGAATAATGTGAATAATATGAATAATATCAATAATATGAATAATAATAACAATAATTTAAATAATAATAATATAGGTGGTACTAAAAAATTGTTATGGAGAGATAGTGATAAAACAGGAAGTATATCAACGTGGCGTCTAGGAAAAAATTCTGTAACAAATCATAATTCAAGTATGAATCATATGAATAATAATATAAACAAATTAAATAATACAAATATAATAATGTCACATAATAATAATAAAATGGGTGATAATAAAAGAGGACATAAATCATTTAATAAAAATTATAATAATGATTCAAAGAGTAATATATCTAATGATATGAAAAATAGTATATCTCATGATATGAACATGGATAATATGAATAATTACATGCACCATCATTATAATAATAATAATAGTGATATCACAAAAATGACGAATAAAAATAATTATGCTAAAGATAGAAATATTAGTCACATGAAAAGAGAAGATTATTACACAAATGATAGTCATTACAATGATGGATTGAATAATACAAATAATATTAATCACATTAATCATATTAATCATATGAATAACAATAATAACAATAATAACAACAATAATAATAATAATAATAAACATCTGAACAATAACAATACTGCTAACAATTTTGCAAATAATCAAGTTCCTTATATTCATCATATGAATAATAATGAAAATGTCGCAGGTGGAACAAACGATCTTGTTACTGATCATTCAAAAAGAAATGTAGAAAATTATAACAATCAAAACTTTGTCAGTGCAAATAAAAACAGTAACCTACAAAATAATTCAGCAAATTATTACAATAAAGGTGTTAATAATATGGCAAAGAAGACAAGCGAAATGTATAATGCATCTTCTTATTATGGGGTCTCTTCTAATGTTAATAATAATATGGAGGAATGGAAAATGAAAAAATACAAAAGGTTCAACAATAATAATATGAATAATAATAATAATAATAATGTGAATAGTATGAATAATATGAATAATAATGCTCATTATAATAATCATCAGCATATAAATAATAATACAGGGGCTAATGAATCATATCGTTTGTTAGAAGAAAAGTTTAAAAAAGATAGCAATCAAAATGAATATCCACACAATTTATATATGAATAAGAATAATGAATTGAATAAAATGAATCCCAATACATTAACCCATATGAGAGATAACAACAACAATAATAATAATAATAATAATAATAATTTTAATTATAATAATAATAATAACTTTAATTTCAATCAAAATCAGTATGGACAAAAAGGAAGCACCAGTGTTAATGTTACAAATAATATAAGCACATCTAATAATGCAAATAATTCTTTTAATTATATGAATAATATAAGTAATAATAATGAAGTAGTAGAAAAAAATAAAGGATATTATAAAGACTCCTCAAATAAAAATAACAACAACAATAATAATAATATCAATAATATCAATAATATCAATAATAATAATAATAATAATAATTCTGTTGAAAATGTGGAAAATAATTTAGTTAAGAAAAATGAAAAAAACAATACCTCTTCTCACCACTCTTATGATAACACAAAAAATCAAACCACCAATTTTATTGGATCACATTATTATAATAAAAACTTAAGAACGAACGAAAAAAGAAACTCGAAAAATGAAAAAAATGTTATAGAAGATGATTGGAGTTTAATAAGGAAAAAAAATAGTATCACAGATAATAAAAAGGCATCTGATGATTTGTTGTGGCATAAAATGAGTGAACAATTTGATAGAAATAATAAAAGCATATTAGAATCGTCGGAGAAAAAAAAAGATCAAGTTATTAATAAAAATGATAATAAAACAGATGCAAAAAATAAGAATAAAGAATCATCAAAGGATAAAAAAAATGAAGGATGCAACGTAAATAATAAGAAGGATGAAAAAAATAATAATAATAATGATGACGATCCAGATAATAATAATAATAATAGTAATAATAATAGTAATTATAATACTAGTGCTCCCATAACAAATACTGCCATTGCTGGCGCAAAAGGAAAAACACAAAATAATAACAGCAACAATAATAATAACAACAACAACAATAATAATAATAACAATAATAATAATAAGAGTAGTCGTATGTATGGACATTCCATTTCATCAATTAACAAGGAACATCATTCAGATAAAAATAATTACAACAAAGACAAAACTGTCAATAATAATATGTCCATGTTAAAAAATAAAAAAAATAATGATAGCGTGCTTTCCACTGGAAGTAATATAAATAGTTTGAATAATATGATTAATCATCTTAAGGATAACGATATGAATATAGATAAAAAAAAAAAAAAAAATGTAGAATTAAATATCCATGTTGAAAAAAATGAAAACCAATTAAATTCAAAAGAAGGTAATAATTCACCCAATAAACTTAACAGTAACCAAAATAATAACAATAATAATAATAAGCAGAAGAAGAAAAAAAAAAAAAATGAAAAAGATAATAAATTGACGAAAAATGTAGAAGAGAATGATATGAACAAAAAATCATACAATGCATTAGATAACATGACATCTGAACTAGAAAAAAAGGATATTATATTAAATGGAAATGATAAAAAAACAAATAATAATATTATTCATAATAATGAAAATCATAAACGTTTTGATAATGAGAATTATCTATTTGGAGATAACCAAATTAATAATTATTACTGGGATAAACAACAACATAATAATAATAATAATAATATCATGTTGATGGAAAATATGCCACAAGATAACTTGTTACAAAAAATTAAACATAATAGTATGAGTGCAGAAAATTTAAATGAATGTTTTACACATAATGATAATGATCTATTATATAATGCAGAGGAATTAAAATTAAGAGAATTTAAAAATAGTCATATGAATCTTACAAATAATAATATTATTAATTACGATCAATCAACTTTTGAGGGCAATTTTTCTAATGAACACTTTCAATATCTTGGATATAATATTAATGAAAATATAGACAAAGAGAGTAGTGTATCTAACATGAATATGTCACATGTGCATACAAATAGTTTTGTAGATAGACAAAAGGAATATATAGTAAATGATGAACATATACCATTTAATAGATTAGATAATGAAATGATATTTAAAAAAATTGCAGAAAAACTTAATATTGATGAATCTGTTTTAAATAAATTAAGTGAATATGATAAACAGGAGCTTTTAAAACATTTATTCTTAAGTAATACAAATGTTGAAGATACATTAGAAAATAATAATAATAATATGTATAATACTTATCACATGGACAATAATAATATGATGTTAAATAATTTTGATGACCATTTTAATAAACATAATATTCCACAAGGTTATCATGATGAACTGGTTGAAGATAATGTACATGCAAATGTAGATATGTTAAGAAACAGATGTAGTGAAAAAATAAATTCTAATATACCTTCAAATGTGTATTCTGAATGTATGCTGAATAATAAGTCTATCGAAGAAAATAACTTAGACGATATAAATAATAATAATATTAACAATATTAATAATGAAGATGATGATAATGATAATAATGATAATAATGATAATAATAATAATAATAATGATAATAATAATAATAATAATAATAATAATAATAATAATAAAGAGACAAATAAGTCATCCAAAAATGATAACAAATGGTTACGTTTTTTCAGATTTAATAAGAAAGCAAATCCAAATGAAGAAAAAATATTAAAAGAATTGTCACAAGAAGAAGATACAAATAATAAACAAGATAGTAGTAGTAGTAGTAGTAATAATAATAATAATTTATTCAAGAAATATTCAAATATTATAGAAAATACAAATAATCATATAAATAATAATATTATTAATAATAATAATAAGATGAATACTGTAGATACCTTTCTACCATGTGATATGAATGAAAATAAAAAAGAACAATTATTTTTATTAGAAAAATCGACATCAAATTGTGAAGAAGAAACAAGAAATAGAAATAATACAAGTATTAGTAGTAGTGTTAATATAACATTAGATAAAAGTACTAATTCAACCTATCAGCGAACGAATTCTTCGATGATTATTATGCAAAATGTTATAGGAAAAAATAATAATAATAATAATAATATTAATAATAATATTAATAATAATAATAATAATGATACAGTTGGTAATTCAAGTAGTACAGAAGATATTAATAAAGTTACAAAAAATATTCATGTAATAAAAGAACAACAAAAAGTAAATCAGACATCATTAAAAATTGATGAAAATGATGAAGAAATAAATTTTAATAATGTCATCTTAAAAAATATTAAAATTATGAATAGTATAAATAAATTAAATGGAGATATATGGCAATATAAAGATCCAAGTGGTAATATACAAGGACCTTTTTCTTCAGAACTTATGTTTTATTGGTGGTGTTTAAATTATTTTCCTTATGATTTACCTATACGATTTAATGAAAATATGCCATGGATTCGATTTAATGATATGTTTCCATTTGGATCATTTCCATTTGTATTACCTTTAACTCCTATGAAAAGAAATATAAAAAATGTAGAACAACAAGAGGACATTGATAGTTTTAATAGTAATATGACAAATAGTAATGTAATAAATAGTAATATATTAAATAATAATATGATTAATCCACATATGTTGTTCAATAATATGAACAATGCAAATCTTATGAATGCTCAACCATTTAAGAATATCATATCTGATAGTAGTAGTAATAATAATAATAATATTAATCATTTTAACAGCTTGAAGAATCATTCATTTAACGCAAATGCAGGGGAAACAATATATAATATAAATAAACAAGAATATATGAACGAATTAAAACAAGAACTTTATAATGCGAAAGAATATATTGATTTGCTTAAAGAAAAAAAAATGCAACTTGAAACTTGTCTCATACAATTACAAAAAAGAGATCAAACAGATGAAGATGAAATAAAAATGATTGCCCAGTATAATAAAAATTTGGAAGCTTTGAATAAAATTATTTATATGGAACAAGAAAAATTTCTAAGAATGAGCAATATTAATAATATGAACAATATGAAGATTATGTATGATATGAAAAATAGTATGAATAATATATATAATAATAATAATAATAATAATATACAATATATAAACAATATAGAAATTGAAAATATAACTAATCCATATAAAACAATTGGAGATGATAATAATAAAAAGGATTCTTTAGATTTATTAAATAATCATTTAAAATCTGATAAGTTCAAAAATGAAGTAAAAGATGTATTAAAAATTAATGCTACAGATAGTGCTATGATAAATAATTATCATATGAACATAAAAGAAAATAACTCTACAACATTAAGAGATTCTCATCATTATATCACAACAACAGCAACAACAAATCAAAACAATAATAATAATAATAATAATAATAATAATAGTAATTTATTAAATACATTGAATACATTTCTTTCCGATAAAAATAATTCATTGCAGGCAATGAACCCATCCGTTCTATTTAATGACAAATTAAATTATCTAACCAACAAATTACTACAAAACAAAAAAGAAAATATTCTTCTCAATCTAAATAATAATATGAATGAAATGGATATTTTAAACTTTCTTCATATGGAACAAAAAAAAAATATCTCTCAAGAAAATATTAATTTACATAATGAAAAGGATAATTATAATGAAACTGCAAAAAATAGTATATATAATGATATGGATTTAAACTACAACAATGATAATAATGATAATAATAATGAAAATAATGAAGATAATGAAAATAATGAAAATAATGACAATAATAATAATATCCAAATAGATAATCTCTTACATAAATTTATCTTGAATAATGATGCCATAAATTTACAAAATGAAAAACAAAACAACTCAAATATAAACAACTTATCAAATAAACAATCTAATAATAATATAAATCCTGAATTATCATCCATTGCAAACAATAATAATGTAAAAGTAAAAAGTGAAGATAAAATCATGGCAACACTAGATAATACTATTACACATAAAGATAATACTATTAAACATGAAGATAGTAAAAAGAGAAAATCCATTGCAACTACAACTACTACAACAACAACAACAATAACAACAGCAACTTTAATTAAGGAACCAAAAAAAAGTGAACAAGAAGATGACAAGATTAATAAAAATAATAATGTCTCCATGACAAAAAAAGAAAAAAAAAATAAAAAAGAAGAAAATAAAATCTTAGATAATGAAAAAGAAAAATTAAAAAAGAAAAGCCAAGTTATTGAAAATAACTCAAAAGAACAATTAACTGATTTAAACAAAGAAAAAAAAGGAAAAAATAAAAAAAAGAGAAAAGATGAAACAATAGATAATACAACAAATATCAACAATAATATAATGACAAACACTGTAGGAAAAAAACAAACAAATAAAAGTGAAGAGACTTTAAATCAATTAGTACAAGAAGAAACAATAACAAAAAAACATAAAAAAGATAGTAAAGTGGGAATACCTTCAAAAGTGGAAGAAGACAAAAAATGTAATATAAAAAATGACAACAAAAATAAAAATAATCAAAATAATCAAAGTAATCAAAGTAATCAAAATAATCATATTATTAATAACAATCAACCCTTAAGCAATAATGTTGAAGAGAAAAAAAAAGGAAGCATAATAGAAATCAAAAAAAACGAAAAAACCAAAGAAACAAATAATAATGCACCAAAAAAAAAAGTAGAAAAAATGAAATGGTCTATATTAAGTGATAGAAAAATAGATAAACTAGTAGATATAATGAAAGTAGAAGAAAAAAATATAAATATGCAAATTAAATTAGAAAATTCTAAAAAAAAATTATTAAATAATATGAATAATAATATGAATACGAAAAAAGCTGGATGGGATATTAATCATAATAATAATGAAAAAAATTCAGATGTTGCTGACTTCCCATATTTAACAACAGGTGTTAAAACAAGTAAAGTTAAAACATCAAATAAAAATAATGGAAATAATAATAAAGTTAATACAAACAATCAAGAAATTAATCAAAGCGACAAAAAAAATAATAACAATAAAATTAATGAAAAAAAAAAATGGAAAAATGATAATAATGATAATAATTTATTAATAGCTGAAGAAAATAAAAAATTCCCACCTCTTGTTAATTCTCTTAACGTTAAATGTAAAAAGAAAATACCATAATAAAATATATATATATTATATATATGTGTGTGTTTGTGTATATATGTATATATTTATTCATTTGTTTATATATATATATATATATATATATATATATATATATATATTTATTTATTTATTTTTTTTTTCTAGCCGAAAATAAAAAAAAATCAATTACCCATGAACATCAAGCAACAGGTATGGCATTTTTATAATCTTTCATAAAATTAATATAAAAAAAAAAATATATATTACTCTTGAAATATTTATCACATAATAAATATTATATATATATATATATATATATATATGTATATTTTTTATTTTATTTTATTTTTTTAGATTTAAAGCAATTAACAGCATTGTGCAAATTACCCTTGGATGATTCATTACTAAATTTTTTGAAAAATTTTAAAGTAAGGATATATAAAAAATAATACATAATAATATATATATGTGTATATATTTTTATATTTTTATATTTATAATATTTTTTTGACATTTTTTATTTTATAGAAAGCTGATGAAATATATGCTTTTCTTCAACATAGTGTAGAGGATAAAAAAAAATTAAACCATTTTGCTAATGAATTTATCAGAATAAACAATAAAAATAATACAAATAATAATGAAAAAAAAAAAAAATAATCATTATATGAATATTCGATTTTAAGCCATCAAATTTGTATATATATATATATTAATATTTAATTATATGTATGATTTTTTTTTTTTTTTTTCTTTATCCTTCGTTTTATTTTATTTACATATTATTTATATATATATGATTTCCTTGTAAATAATATTATATATATATATATATATTTATATCCCTTGTGTATATAATTCTTATCATTTTATTTTTTTTTTTTAATATATATATAAATATATTTATATATTAAAAATATTATTTATACATATGTAACATTTATATGTTTATTTTATTTTCCAAATATGAACAAAATTAAAAAAAAAAAAAAAAAAAAAAAAAAAAAAAAAAAAAAAAAAAAAACTTAAAATATATAAAAAGTTAAATATTAAAAGTAAAATATAATATAATAATATAAAATGTTTTTTTTTTTTTTTGCTTTAAATAAAATGGATATATTAATACTTAATATATAAAAAAAAGTAAATATACATATACAAAACAATGTATATGTATTTATATATTATTGTTTGCTATTAATATCTTCTATTCCTTCTTTTATAAATAAAGAACAATTAAATATAAAAAAATATGTATACAAAATGATAAAAACACTTCCTAAATTTTATTGTAATATATAAATATATATATATATATATATATATATAATATTTATTTTTATTTATATTTATATTTATTTAAATTTCTTTTCTTCTTTAAAGATAAAATGGTAACACGCACCTTTTAATATAATGAAAAGCAAATATTTTTCGAAAGGCAAAAAAGAAAATAAAAAAAACAACAACAACAATAATAATAATAATAATAATAATTTAGAATACAACAATCCTGTGTCAACTAGTTTTTATATTTCTACAATATTAAATAAACATGAAAAATTAATTAATAAAAAAAACAAAAATAAAATTAAACCATGCCAACGTAATTATTATTATGATGATGGAGGGACGTCGTGTAAGAAAGAAGGACAAATGATAAAATTATTAGATGATATTATAGAAATAGATAATAAAAAAGAGATAGACAATGAAATTATTAATATAGAAAGTTATAGTAATGATAAACTTATTGTAGATATAGATGTCGATAGAACATATGTTAATAGGAATCATTTGAATGATATATCTTGTGATCATAGTATAAATAATAAGCATATTTTTAATAATAAATATGAAAATTATGTAAGAGAAGAAAATCGAAATGTCTCATATGATAAGGAAAATGATTTAACTATAACAAAAAAAAAAATACATTTATTAAAAGAAGAAGACTTAAATTTAAAATATAAACAAATTATATCAGTAAATAAAAAATTTGATAATATAATTAAAAAATTAAAATTAAGTGATAAAGAATTAGTAAAATATATAATATGTAAAAAGTGTTCATATTTTACTATATTAAAAAAAGGAAAATATGGTAGCTTCTTTGTATGTAAATCTTGTAATCAAAATGTCTCTAAAAAATATATAGATAATTATATTTTTAATGAAAAAGAAAATACTTTTTATAAACATAAAAATAAAATATCCTTTGAAATCGAAAAAAAAAATTCATATCGTATACACGCCTTTGGTAATATTAATTATGCACATTCAATGAATCAAATTATTAATGAAATTATAAAAGAAATCATAGCAGATATTATTCTCATCAAAAAAAATAAAATCAAATATAAAAATATTATTAAATATATATCTAAAATAAATATGCCTTACCCAATTAATACATCCAATTATTATACATATGGATTTCTTTATAAAAGGAAAAACATCAAAAAGAATAATAAAACCAAAAATATTCAACCACGTAAGGATCATAACAAAATAGATGACATATCTGAAGCATATAAAATATATGAAGAACAACAAATAAATGAAATAAATAAAATATATGAAGAACAAGAAGTAGATAAAATAAATAGAATATATATTCAACATCAAACATATAACAGATATTACAAAACAATACAACCACATATGATATATTACCAATTCAATTTTTCTTTCTGTAGAAAAAATATTTCTTTTATATTTAAGAAATATAATTATATGCTACATAATAAAAGATATGATCTTCTTTTTCTATATAATAAAAAATTTATTAATTTCATAGAATCATTAAAAAATCGTAAACGTATTTATAAAAAATTACTAAATAAATATCTCTCAACATATTTAAAAAATGATTTTTTTGACGAAATAAATTATTTACCATTAACATGGAAACCTAGAAAAGATTATATCAAGGCTGGAATATTTCCATTTAATTTATCAAAAAATAATAGAAAAATAGAATCCTTTGGTCGCCTATCTGTAAATAATAATAATTATTTATGTGGTTGTGTCTTTCCTTTATGTACTTATCAATTAATAGTACGCTATTTTATATATAAATTATTTCACACATGTTTTATTTATCAAATACCTAAATTTATATTTTATTTCTTCAGATATTATTATCAAAGCAATAATAATAATAACAAACATAAAATGTACAACTACTTTTTAAAAAATAAATTTATAAACATATTTACAAATATATATTATTCTAAATATAAGCAAATATTAGATTCAATCAAAGAGGAAAAAAAAAGTATGTCCATTTCATTATCATCATCAAATAAACTTGAGAAAAAAAAAAAAAATAAAAAATACATAAAAAATTTATATCTTTTTGACGAACTATCTAATAATACTTACATTTTTAGTAAACAAAAAATAGAACAAAAAATATTAAATCATTATTATCATAAGAAAATACAAAAAATTAAAAGACAAATGAATCGAGAAATTAAAAATATTTGTTTATACGAAATAAAAAAAAAACTACCTGTGCGAATACAAAAAGTTATTTTAACATATCAATTAGAATCTATATATTTCTTTTTTAAAAAAAGAGGAAGAATATTAATAGCTGATGAAATGGGATTAGGAAAAACACTACAAGCAATTTCAATTTTTTACTTTTATCATTTATATCCAGTTTTAATAGTTACACCAGCATCATTAAAAATAAATTGGTTTTCAGAGATTGAAAAGTATTTACCATCTTTTGATCCACAAAATGTGTTGATAATAAATAGTTCAAATGACATGCCAAAATGTGTTTCTTCTTACAAGTATAAAGCAAAATCAAATATGTTATATATAACATTTTATATGTAATATTTTATATTTTATATGTTATATTTTATATTTTATATGTAATATGTTATATTTTATATGTTATATTTTATTTTTAATTTTTACCTATTTACAGAATAATTATTGTCTCATTCAATATCTATAAAAAGCTATATAATTTACTAAAAGAAATTCAGTTTCATCTAATGATCGTCGATGAAAGTCATTTCATACGGACCGTATATTATGGAAATCAAAGTCAACTAACAAGATTACTAAAAAAAAAAATCAGGAAAACAAAAAATGTTATCTTCTTAAGTGGTACCCCATCAATAAATAGACCAATAAATATTTTTCATCAAATAAAATATTTAATTAATAATAAAAATATCTTTCCAAAAAATAAAATTATATTTGGAGAAGATTATTGTAAAAAATTTTTTTATCGAGGAGAAAAAATATATGAAGAAAATTTAAGATCTTGGGAATTTCATTATTTCTTAAATAAAATTGTTATGATAAGAAGAACTATTAATCAAGTTTTTCAAAATAATTTCCCAAGTTTAAAAAGATTCTTTGTTTATCTCAAAAATGATTTATGTGATATTATAACAAATAAAAGTCTACAAAAAAGTCCAACCATTAAAAATTATTCGATCAATAATTCAGAGGATAATAAGAATATTCAAAGTGTTCATCTAAAATGTGGATATAATATGTATGATATGAATAAAAATAATATATCAAATATAGATATCATATCTAATATATCAGATGAACAATATCAAAGTAAACATCTAATGGATTCACCAATAGATTCACCAATAGAATCGCCAATATATTCACCAACAGATTCACCACAATACTATAACATTAGTCCATTAAAAATATCTGAAGAATCAATAATATCAAACAATTCAACCAAAAATAAACAAGAAAAGAAACACAAAAATAGAGAAATACTCAACCAATATTTCCATATAAATATAAAATCTAAAAAAGAAGAAGAAGGCGTTTCTAAAATTGTTAATGCCTTACAATTTATTGAAAAAAATTTTCCAAACAAAAAAAAAATTATTTTTTGTTATCATATTATGGTTTGTAAATGTGTAGAAGAAGAGTTATTAAAAATAATAAAACAAAAAAAAGAACAAGAAAATATAACTATAGATTATGTATCATTAAATGGATGTATTCCAGAAAAAGATAAAATAGAAAAAATATTATATTTAAAAAATAACATAAATTGTTATTATGGTATATTTACTATATGTTCAGTTAGTCATGGTTTAGATTTCAGTTTTTGTAATTTATGTTTTTTTATGGAATTCCCAGTTAACTTTTTTCATTTACAACAATGTGAAAGTAGATTATTTAGAAAAAATCAAAAATATAATACCTATGTATTTTATTTCTTATTACAAAAAGGTTTAGGAAGTGATCATAAAACATGGAACAGATTTATATTATGTTCTAATAGTACAAGGTCTATAATAGATGGTACCAATTTTTTAAATAAAGATTTAATTTATCAAAATATATCAAATGATATCATCCTTCAATTAATTAATAATGACCAAAATGTAAATGAAAAAAATATAAAAGAACAACAATATGTTGAGGATAACAAATCTATTAAGGAACACAAAAATGTTAATCATACAGACTATCTTTACACAAATATTCATACCATTTCTAAACCCAACCTAAATTTTAAAGAAAACATTTTTAAAAATAAACAAATGAGTCAATCAAAAAATATATCTAAATTAAATCAACAATTTTGTAATGAAAAGGATGATATTCAATATAATTCAATTATCAAAAAAAAAAAAAAATCATTTTTCATCACCAATAAATGCAATGATTCAATTCAAACTGTAAAGAATAAAAAATATAATAACAAAAAAAAGGTACATATTAAAAAGGAACATATTTTATTTCAAATTAATACACTCACAAATAGAATACATGTTTACTATAAAAACAAGAAAACCAATTTCTCTATTCAAGATGTAGATACTATAACAATAAACGAAAATAATCTACAAACAAAAAAATATTTACTAAAAATGTGTGCAAAGAATTTCTTATGTAATTATAATAAATTAAATACAAATGAAAAAAAATTAATTGAACAAAAAAAATGTGACATTAATATATCATTACTAAACTATTGGAAACATACAGATAATAATAGAAGTAATAATAAACAAAATAAATTAATCTTTCAAAGATATATAAAAAATGTTCCATTAAAAGATAAAACATATGTTAAGGCTTATATAGAAAATAGTTTTAAAGGAAAATTCCAAATGTTCTATTATCAAGAATGGAATTCAAAAGAAAACCTTTTCAAATGTCTTCATTGTAAAAATAAAATACCATTATCAAAAAATATTATACACGAAGAAAATCATATTTTTCAATATCTTCATCAAATAAATGCTCAACAAGATATAATACAACGTTTCCACAATGAAATCAATAATATTAAATTAAAACAATATAATAATATTCAAAAAATTATTATTTGTAATGAAAATAATTTGTTCTGTGAAGGAAAGTGTCGTGAACTTTATTTCTTAAAAAAAAGCTCTTGTAGTTTAAGAAGATTAATATACGAAAGAGATAAAGGCATATGTAATATGTGTCAACTTGATTGTTCAAATTTAATCAAACAAATCAAAAATAAAAAATACTTTGAAATTAATCAACAAATAGATTATTTTATTAAAATGTATCCACTATTTATTGAAAATGTTGATCATCTAAAAAAAATAATTCAAAAACCAAAGGAAGGATACATATGGCACGTAGACCATATCCTACCAGTTTTTAAAGGTGGGGGTGAAGCCTCCTTTGACAATTTACAGACACTCTGTACATTTTGTCATAAAAAAAAAACGAAAAATGATATAAAAGATAAAAAAAAAAAAAATAATAAAATAAATATAAATATAAATTAAAAAAGAACTGAATTTTTAAATGTGCATATGTAAGTATATATATGTAAAATATTTTAAGTTTTTACAAATTTGTATGTATTTTTTTTTTTTTTTTTTTGTTATATCATTATTCTTATCCTTTTGGTTAGTTAACGTTTTGTTATTTTTTTTTTTTTTTTTTTATTTTTTTTTAGCTAGTTCTTAATATATTATATATAACTTTGGCTAGCTATTCATAATTTCATAATTTTTTTTAATCATTTGTCTTTTAAGTAAACATTATATCCGTCTAGGTCTTTTACCAGGATTTCCCCTTTATCATTTTTGATAACTTCTATGTTGTTTTCATTTAACTTTTTCTCAATTAAATTTAAGTTTTTGGAACATAATATTAAATTTCCAAGAGAATTACCCATGTGCAGCTTGAACAATAAAATGAAATAAAATAAATAAATAAATAAATAAATATATATATATATATATATAATTATTATAAGACCTATTAATGTAAATATATGACACATTTATATATATATAAAATATCCTATTTATAATAATGTTTTCTTTTACCTCTTCTTCATCGTAAGCATAAGCCATTTGTAGTATGGTCGAATTATTTTCAGAAGAAAAATAATAACTCATACCTCCGTATATATTCCATGGGTACGAAATTTCTTCTAAATGACTTTGTATTTTTACAAGCTATACATTAAAAAATGAACATACACACAAATATATATATATATATATATATATATATATTTATGTGTATTTACTTATTTGTTTGTTTTATTATTTTATTTTTTTTTTTCATTTACCTGCATTCCCAAAATGTCCGAATAAAACTTTTGAGCATCTTTTGTTGACGTAGTAAAAAAACGTATCTAAAATAAATAAAATATGTGCACATATATATATATATATATTACGCTGTTATATTCGTTTATTATAAACATTTATACATATAAATTGTATTTCTTTTTTTTTTTTTTTGATTAACCCTATCTAATTTGTCGCACTCATTTTGTAAAACTACTTCAATTCCATAACCATCAGGGTCAGTTATAAAGCAATTTGTCCAAAATCTCCGTATCTGAGCCTATAAAAAAAAACAAAAATAAAATAAATAAATAAATATACATAAATATATATATATATATATATATATATATATATATATAGGTATTTACGCATTTATTTTTATTTTTATTTTTTTAACATCTTCGTCTGGTAATATACAAGGCGTAACTGGCCTCTTATCTATTTCTTCATCAATCTTTCCTTCATACAATTTAGTCTTGTTTATATCAAAATTCTTTAAGTGTACTCCCAGCCCCAGAAAAGAATGCTATTAAAAATATATATATGATTCAAATGAATGATTCGAAGTAATAAGAAACATAATAAAGAAAAAAAAAATAATAAAATACACTAACATATATTCAGGTATACATATAATATTTATTTTTATTTTTATTTTTTCATTAATGTACTTCTCCTATAGCCAAATTTCCCTCCCATTTTTGAATTAATTTAATATAAGCCCCATCATCTCCTAATACCAACTGAGCATTATCCTTCTCCTTTTTATTAACTTTAAAATTTAATACATCTGTATAAAAATTAATTGATTTGTCTAAATCATTGACCTTATATTCTATACCATCAACTTTACATTTGACTATTTTCCTTTTGCATTTTCTTTTTTTCAAATGATAAGTATCCCTATTAATAAAATAAGAACACCTGTTCTTTTTGTTACTTAAGCATTTATATCTCTTTAATAAAATAAAAAGAACAAATATGACGACTACAAAAAGTTTCATTAAATCCTAAGGGGAGTTACATATATCTAGAACATATTATATATTATTATAAGTGACATTAAAAAAAAAAAAAAAAAAAAAAAATAATATAATATAATATAATTTTATAAAATAAATTTGGAATGATATTAAAGTGGTTTAAATATATAAATATTTATATTTTTTTTTTTAAATTAAATATAACAAATAAAAAGTAAAATATAAAGAACTAAAATATATACTATATTTTAACACACAAAAAAAAATATATATATATATATATATATATATATATATTATTTATATATATATATTTATTTATTTATTGGTTTAATCTTGACGAAAAAATGTATATATACAAATACGTCGAAGTAAGGAGAAATTAAATAATTTTTCTTAAAATTCTTAAAAACATGGAAGGATATAATTCAAAATATGTAACGCTCGTTAAAAAATTAAGGTGGTAAACATAAATAAAATATAGTGAACATTTTTTTTATTTTTTATGTAAACAATGTATTATTTCATATTACACATTAATGAATATATTATCCTATAATATATATAAAAAAAAAAAAAAAAAAAAAAAAAAAAAAAAAAAAAATGTACATATAAAATAATAAAATATTTATAATATATATATATATGTTATATTTTATTTCTTTTTAGTTATTTCATAACGTCCTATAGAAGAAAATATATCGTCACTCTTATAATTTTGATATTGCTCCTCTACATTTTGAGGATTTGTAACGTTTAATAATTTTTGATAAATGGATTTCACTTTTTCTAAGCGTCCATAACATTTATTCCATTCATAAAATGGTATTGTGATTATTTTAAAATTTAATTTTTTTAATAATGTTAATTTTAAATTAACAGATGGTAATAAATCTATAGATGAATTATCAGGTTCCTTAAAATAAGCATCTTCATCTAAAAATTCAAATATAATTTTTTTTTTTTTATCCAAAAAATTTATATGAAAGGAATAAAGTTTTACATTTTTTAAAATTTCAATTTTATCATTTTGATTATTTTGACAATATGAATATTTATTTAAAATTATTTCAAATTCGTTTAAAATGTTTTTATTTTTGTTATTATTTTTAAATGTTTTATTTTTTTCATTGTCTTCTTTTTGTATACATAATTGTAATTTCTTCTTTTCATTTATATTATTATTTATTTTCTTGTTGAACTTATTTTCATATAATTTATTTATATCGATATAATTATATTCTTTACATATAATATCTTTTTCATTATCTTCATCTGTATCTAGAAAAATTATTTTCTTTTTATTGAAACTAAAATCGTATACTGATTTTTTATTTATGCAAATATTTTCATTATCATCATTATCATCCGTGTGAGCATCATTTTTTTTGTTACACTTCTCTAAAGAATTATTTAATGATATAAAATCATTATGATTATAATTCTTATCATTCTTATATAATATATTTAAACACTCCTCAATCTTATATCCTAATTTCTGTTTTTCATCATAACTAATATTATCATTATTATTATTATATATATATATCTTCCAACTTAATAAAAAGGTTATAAATTCATCTTTATTTATCAACACCTTGTGCATATCTATAATGTAATGAATTACATCAAGATATTTTTCCATATAAGGTAAAGATAAATTTATATAATCTATTAACATACAAATCATATCTTCATTTTTCATTTTTTTTTCTAAAAATATTTGTTCATAAAAGTTTTGAAACAATTTTTGGCTAGTACGAATATATACTTGGTTTATTTTACTCCATCTATTATCTATCCAACTATTTATAAAATGTGGTATAGATGAAAAATAGGCTTTTAAAAAGGGCAAAGAATATAATGCATCATCTTTATTATTATGATAATTATTAATATTATCACTGTTAATATTATCACCATTAATATTATCACTGTTAATATTATCACTATTAATATTATCACTATTAATATTATCACCATTAATATTATCACCATTAATATTATACATTCTTGTCTGATAATCATCTATATAATGTAAGACGTATGATATCAAACTTATGTATCTATATGGATACATATTTTTTAACCCATATAATAATAATATAATATTATTAATAGTCGTTTTCTTCTTTTCTAATATATTTTCCAAAGGTAACAATATATATTTTGTTATCAAATCATTTTTATATTTCTTACTCATATCCAATTTACTTAATAAATAAAATAATTTAATACTTTCTTCTAATTTTACAGATTCACTCATATTATTATTATTATATTCTTGCTGAATAGAAAAAAAGTGAAACATAATTTTTTTAATAATACAATTAAAATCCTTAAATTCTTTGTCTATATTTTTTATAATACTTAACCCATTAATCATTCGAAGTATATATTTTTGCTTTTTTAAACTACTTATATTTATGTATACATTTTTTAATATTATATTTATTAAATCCTTATTTACATAATTCATTTTTTTTAAATAATATAAAATATTACAACAATCTATACAAGTTATCTTTGTATAATTAAAATTAGAATATATTGTAGCTATTTCGTTATTATTATTTTTAGTCATAATATTATCATTAAGATAATGATTCTCCTTATTTTTATTTATATACATATAATATTTATTATTATTATCAATTATTCTATTTATGTTGTTATATAGATTATTTAAAATATCTATATTGTCATTATGATCTTCTTCTACATAATTCATATTATTTTTATTAATTTTTATAAAATTATTTTTTATATTATTCATCATGGTTTTTTCTCTTTCCAAAACATTAAAATCATTAGATAATATCAAATGTGAAAAATAATTTAAGGTATTTTCAAATATTAAATATCTATCTTTTGTTATAAAATGTGTACAATGATATAATATTTTCAAACATAAGACCACATTTTTTATATTAAAATGAATTGATAAAGCCAAAACGTTATTTAAACAACTTAAAAAAAGAACATAGTTTCTAGATTTTAATTTACCCAATAATAATATTTGATATAAATATAAACACATTTCATAATCATAATAGTCATCATTTTTATATCTACGCTTAAAAGAAATTGGTGATGGATCATCACTTATTTTATTTGTAATATCAAAAAAAATCGAATTCAGTTTTTTCTCATCTATACATATAGGTGTTATTATTTTTTTATCTAATAATTTATCCAATGATTTTACTAATAATATATATTCTTTTAAACATATGTTAAATTGAGTTTTATACATATAGTTCTTATTATTTATGTTGATATTTTTTTCAGTCTCTACATATTTTAAATCATTTACTTTTTCATCTTCCAAACTGTTATTTATTTTGTTAATTATTGATATATATATTTTTTTACATAATGAATGTATAATCATATCATTTCTATTTATATGAGAAAAATCATATAATAAATATATCATTGTTGATGTTGAATATATTTCATTCAAATTTTTTTTTTCTAAACAAGCCTCTAATTTATTTATACACATATTTAAATGATAACATTTTTTAAAATAACATAATATTTTTATTAACTCACATAAATGATCACATGTAAAGAAATCAAAATTTAAATCTTTTATTTTTTCAAATAAAAATGAAAAATTCGATATAGGAAGAAAATTATTATATTTCATATTTCGAGTTTTTATTATATTTAATATATTTATATAATCAATATTCTTTAATTCAGATAAATTACATCGACTTTTCAATATATTTAAAATGTCATAATAAAAATTATAATCATCATCAATTAAATTAAAATATTCTAAATCTTCTAAAATATTACACAATTGTTGAATATTACCAGATGATATCTTAAAATACACATGCTCTTTTAATATCTTATTTACTTTTTTTATTAATTCTATATTATCACATTGTAAAAAATTTATATTATTCTCCAACTTTTCACTTTTTTCCTTCTTAATAGATAATCTATTATAATATATTTCATCATCATCATCATCATTTATACTTCTTTTATATCCACTTTCGTTTATCCTTTTCTTTTCTATTTCTTTCTCTTCATATACTTTAATATAATCATTCCTTTTATTTTTTTCATTTACCTGAACGTTCAGGTAGTTTTCTTCCAAGACACCATCATTTTTAAAATATGCATCTTCCCAATTTCTTCTTTTTATTATTTTTTTATTACATCTTAAAATACAAGAAATTGCTTGTATTTGTAAAAGCGATATATCACTGAGTATTTTATTTAAAAACAAATTTAAATATATATCATTTTTATTATCATTTATATATTCAAAATAATCACCTGAACAGTTCACGTAAAAATGATATAAAAGGCTCAGATCAATTGGATTACTTTTATCTATTATATGGTTTATATTTTTAAAAAACAAATCAATAAAATTAGTATGATAATAATTTAATTTAACCATACTATTCAGAATTAAACTTATACTTCTCACAGGAATGTTACTAAATATTTTTAAACATTTATCAATTAATTTTATATAAATCAACATTATATTATTATTCACAATTTTGTTCTTACTAATTACATTAATCAACTGAGAAATTTCTATAGAATTCTCAGCTATAGATGAACACGAATTTAAATCATTTTCATAAATATCATATTCTTTATTTTTAGCATATTCATTTAATTTCTCACACCATTTAGTTATATTCTTATCTCTTTCATATTTCTCACCATTATATTTATTTTTTAAAAATACCTTATTACAACCAACTTTTAAGCCATTTTTTCTTTTCACCTTTTCTATATAATCAATATTAAATGGTTTGCTTTTCTTTGAACTCAATAAGGTCGATGAAATTCTTTTCACGTCGTACGACTTCCATTTAAAAGTATTTACATTCTTTATCAATATCTTATATCGTTTCATAAACATTATCCTATATTTTAAAAAAAGAAAAATAAAGCAAAAAAAAATTACCCAAATGGGTACTTACACATAATACTTACATATATATATAAACAATAAATAAATATTAATTTTAATATAATAAAATAAAATATGACACAACAAATATATATAACCCCCAAATTTTAAGCTAATGAAAAAAAAATAATAATAAAAGGTAAGGTGGGCGAAAATAATAGATATAATTTTGGAGAATCAAATGTAGAATCTAAAATTTTATGTCATCATCTTTATATAATCTTCTCTATTTAATATATACATAATGTATTTTAGAAATATTCAGAATCTACAAAATATGTTTTTTATTTTCACAATGTTCATATTAATATATATATATATATATATATATATATATATACGTAATATATTATATTGTTTTATTTTATAATTTTATTATAATTATTAATTTTTTTTTTAGTATATGTTAATATATATATATATATTTATATTTATTTATTTTTTCGATTTAAAAATAATATCTACATTTCTACATGATTATTAGGAAAAATAAAACATCCAATATAATGTAAATATTATAAAGAAAAATATTAAATATCCTTTTTAATAATATGAGAAGGAACATAATAATATATATATTATCGTATTACAAGTTATATATGTTAATATCGTACTCTTATTTTTCTTTGTTTTTTAAAAAAAATTTTATTATTATATATAATTTTTCCATCCATCAAATTATAAATTATGGAGAAAAAAATCAATAAAAATAAAAAAATAAAAAAATAAGAAACATTTGTTTTGTGTGTATTAATCATATATCTATAATGATAAACCATAAAAAAAAAAAAATGTTGATCTAAAAATTATAAGTTTTCATTTTACAAATTAATTATATATTTGAATAATAAATATATAACATATATCAAAAGTATTAATTGGAATGGGGAATATAAGAATATGTAATTAATATATCACGAATCTTCATAATCCTACAAATAAATAACTTTATAAATTTTCCTTATCATCTGATGGTAGGATTCCTGCCTTTTTCCATTCTTGATATCTATACAAAGGAAAAATTAAGAATGTAAAATGATAAATATTAATTATACCCCACATAAATATTATAAAAAAATTTTATATACATATATCATTTAAAATTAAAGGTCTTCATAAAAGTAATATTCATTTTTTTCTATGAAACAATTACGTAGTAACTCCCAGTTCTTTTATTAATTTATCTTCCATATTTTCTTTTTTTTTCTCTTCATTTTGCTTCAATTCCTTTTTGAAATTTTTGACATATCCCATTGGTGTTTCTATACCATCACCAGTAACCATTAATACCAACATACTAAATGACGTGAATGCTAGAAATTTTATTTGTCCGTTCTAAAAAAAAAAATAATAAAACATAACTATTATGTTTTTAAAATATATGGGGATGTATGTATGTATTTATATATATATATATTTATACACACCAATATATATATGATATACATAATGAATAAATGTATATATGTAACATATATATAATATATAATTCCTTATATATTTTTATTATTACTGAAAATTTTCCATTTTTAACAAAAAGAATATTTCTTAGCTTATCCATCTTTATAACCTTTATAAATGAATGATCATTCTTCTTAATATTATATTATAAAGGTATAAATTCATATATTATATATATATATATATATATATATATTATTTTTTATATGTATTTTTTTTTTTTTTTTTTTTTTTTCTGAATTTATAAAATATATGAACAGGTCAGGTAAATTCATTTTCTAAAGCCACTAGCTCACATTATAACATGTTTTTTTTTTTTTTTTTTTTTTTTTTTTAATTTATATGTACATTAAAAGATGTAGCATTTATGATTTTTTTTTTTACATGATCATATAAAATTTCAAATTTTCATTATAACATATATTATCTACATTAATAAAATATAAATTGTTTTCAAAAAAGGAAAAACATATAAATATAAATATATATATATATATATATATATATATTATATATGTTATAATATTTTGACATCGCCATGCAATTTTATCATTTATCATTTTGATTTTCCTTTTGTGTAATTAAAAAAATGAAACAAGGGGAAAAATGTTTTGGTCTTCATTTATAGGAAAAATAAATCAACTGCCAGTTTTGAGCCAGTTAAATAATACTTTTTTGAAAAATGTAAGTGTCAGAAATCATAAAATTATTAAACCAAGAAATATTATTAAGATGTGGAAAATAAGAAAAGGAGATGAAGTGAAAGTAATATCTGGAAAAGATAAAGGAAAAATAGGAGAAGTATTAAGTTGTGACAAATTTAGGAATATGGTAAAAGTCAAAGGATGTAATATGAGGAAACTTTTTGTTGATAATAAATTCGTTTATATTGAAAAAAAAATACATTATTCAAATGTTCAATTAATAGATAATTTTTTAAAAACAAATACAAAGGTAGCTTTAAGATATACAGATGATAATCAAGTTATTAGAATATCAAAAAAATCAGGAACTGTTATACCATGGCCTTGTGAAAAAACAAAAGAAGAAGATTATGATCAAATCGAAGAAAACCCTTTAGATACTTTGCCTCAGGAAGCTTTAAAAAAAACATATGATTATAAAACCGATGTCAAGTTTATGAACATTTTAAGACAAACTGTCAATAAATATAATAGGGAATTATCTTAGAAAAAAGAATACATAAATATGTACAGATAAACATAAATACATACATACATACATATATATATATATTATGGTATGTCATATTTTTATATGTTTACATAATCTTTATTATTTTCTTTTCTTTTTTTAAATATTTTATAACCAATTTTTTGTATATTTTTTTTAAGTTATTATTTTAAAAGATACTTTTTCATTATAAATAAAAGGTCACCATTTTATGTGACATTTTTTTTAAACTTAAGAACATAAAAAATAAAAATTATACAATAAATATATATATTCAATATCATATCTATATATTTTTTATATATATATAAATCATCCAATACATATTTATAAATGAATGGAAAATTGAGGGGTCTTTTTTTTTTTTTTTTTTTTTTTTTAATTATAAATAAATATTACATATACATAACATATATTAAAATACTTTATTTTAAAAAATAAATCAAAAAAGTTCATAACATATGTAATGTCTTTCAATAATTAATTTGACATAATACATATATTATCTTTTAAAGCACTTTTTAAAATAATTATACAAATATATAATTAATAGTATCCTTTTCTTCTTTTTATATTCCCCCCTTCCAACACTTTAAAAAAAATAAAATAAAAATTTATATTTTTTTTACAAAATACAAATTATGGTCATGACTTAAAATTTTTTTAAAAAAAAATTTATAAAATATATATTAATATATAAAAATATATGTATATATATCATAATAAAATAAAACATAAATTTTTTATATTTATAATATATTATAGCATTCGCATTGCACAAAATTTGGGCTATTTTTATTATATAATATTATATATATATTTTATTTTTATAGTTATTTATTTATTATATATAATAATATACAGTATACATAATTTTTTATTTAGTACTTATATTTATAATTATAAAATATTGGTACATATATATAATATATAAATAAAAATAAATGCTCATTTAAAAAAATAAATTACATATGCGTTATATTATTATTATATAATATATATTATATCCTGTATATATATAAAATTATAAGAAAATTGTATTATATAAATATAATAAAATATTTATTAAAATTTTTGTAATATTATAATAATTTTTATTTATGTTATATAAATAATATATTATTTATTATTATTATAATTTTTAATATTTATATCCATTAAAATTTTTTTTCATGAAGTAACATAAGAAATAGAATAAAATAAATAAAAAAAAAATAAAATTCGTAATTTTAATATAAAAATTAATATTATATATATATTTTTAAATATTTATAATTTCATCATAATTTTAAATTTATTTTTTTTTTTTTTATTTATATATAATAAATATTTTTTTATATAATATAAATATATACTGATTTATAATTTTATAATGTTCTTTTTTCATGTATTAAAAAAAAGAAATATATGTATAATTATATATATATGAATGGAAAAATATAAAATATATCGTTTTTTATTTAAAGAAGATAAAGGAATTTAATTTTATCATACATATAATAACATCTTCAAATTTTTGTAAAAAATTAAAGGAAAGTTTTATATATATGTAACGTAAGGGAAAAAAAAAAAAAATTAAAATTAAAATTAAAATATTAAGGTAAAAATAAATATTATATAATATATATTATATATATTTATTAGTCCATTTAAAATATATATAAAATATTGAAGAAGCATTTTCCTATACCTATATCAGATGTTTATTTATCATTATATATTTTTGATGAGAAGATTTTGACAAATTATAATTTTTGACAAATATAGAGTATTTATTTAATATGGTATATTTTATTTATAATTTTTTTTTTTTTTCTGTTATCATAAATTAAAAATAAAATAATATATATTATATATATATATATATACTTATATGTGCATATTTGGTTTGCATTGGATATTATATATATTTTTTTTCCTTTCTGCAAATTTTTATATATATTTCTTTCTTTTAATTTTAATATAAATTTAAAAAAAAAAAAAAAAGAAGGAGGAGATCAAATAGTCCCGTATAATTATATATATATATATATATATATATGTATATTATAACCATTTTATATTATATTATTTTATTTTTATTGAAGTATACCAGTATATAAAATACTGTAGTTCTTTTAAGAGGTATTTATATGTGTTTATTTACACTTATTGAAAAAAAAAAAAAAAAAAAAAAAAAAGGGAAAAGGAAAAGTACAAAAGTAATTTATAAGTTACGGATTAAGATATCACCATATTATATATACATATAATTCAAATAATTTATTACGCCTATTATTTAAGTGAAGGTAGTCTTATATATATATATATATATATATTAATTTATCCAATTCAAGAATTAGAAAACATAGTTATTCTTAGGCAACGTTTTAGGGAATTTTTATATTACATCAAAGTATAAAATAGTGTATTATTAAAAAAGAAAAAAATAAGAATTCATATAAGTTTGTATTTAATATTGATTATTTCTACACAAAAATAATTATCAGTCAGTTTTGATATATATATGTATATATTTATATATACATATATGTGTTTATTATTTTTCAAATATATAATTTTTGTGTAAGCTGTATTCCTCATATTTCTCCATACGTTGTAGGATTATAAAATTTTGGCTATCTAGCTATTTCTTCCCTTTTTTTTTTTTTTTTTTTTTTTTATTTTATTTTTGTTAGTCTTTAATTTGAAGGGTTAAATGGTACAATATATATATATATATATATATATATATATATATATATATATATATATAAAATCATTTATGTAATATTTATATACCATTTTATCACGTTTTTATAAATCGTCAACTGTGATAATAGCTATATTGGGAAAAAAAAAAAAAAAAAAAAAAAAAAAAAAGGGATACCTATATAATACACATATATTTTTCTGTGCATATTTTTTTATTCGTTTTAAAACAAAGTAGTTCAAAATGATAAAACAACAAAAAAGATCATACTCACATGTTGATAATGAGGTTGGTAATAGTAATGTTAGTGATGAGGAAAATATAATAAAAAGGCAAAGAAATGAAAGTAGGAGTAGTACTAGGTCATATATGGATGAGGATGGAAAAAGTATTGTTGCAACTAGTACTGAGATGCGTATTCCATATTGTTTATTATTACCAAATAGAGCTATAGGATATGTTATTGGGAAGTCAGGTAATAATGTACGTGAAATAGAAAAGGCGTGTGGTGCTGTTATAAAATGTCAAAAAGAATTTGATATATCTGTATATCCTCCACCGTCTGAAAAAATTTTAACAATATTTGGAAAAAAAGAAAATAAAAAAAAAGCATTAGAATTAGTTCTAGGCAAATCGAAAAGTGTTATGGATTTTCAAGAAGAAGATGGTAAAGAATCTATAGTTATAATTGTTCCTACACGATCTATTCCCATCATTATCGGTCAAAAAGGTTCTAAAATTTCTTCATTAAGTGAAAGATCTTCTTGTGAAATTAATGTTCATAAGGATGATGTTCCAGGTATAAAAGATAAAGCTATTTTTATTAAGTCAAAAAAAATAAGTAAAATTATTGACTGTATAGGTATTATATATGATTTATTAGAAGATGTTGTAGAAAATGGAATTTTAACTATTTCTGAATTCCCAGGAGTTCCAAAAAATGATATAAACAACAATAATGATGATTTAATTGATAATGATAATATTAATGATAATGATGAAAATAATAATTTCGATGATCATATTAGTGATTATAATATTAATAATAATATTATAACTAATAATATGAACAATAACATGATGCACATCAACAATAATAATAATATGAATAATAATAATAATAATAATAATAATAATCGTATGCATCATAATAATTCAATTAATTATAGAAATATAAATAATCATAATAATAATAATAATAATCCACACTATCAACATAATTATAATAATTCTAATATGAATAACCAAAATAATAATTCCAAATATATGAATATGAAAAAAAATGATAATTATATGGATGATAATATGAGTATTGATGATAACGATAACTATTCTGTTCCTAAAGAAAAAAATTTACTCCTACATAAATATGGTAAAGAAGTTAGTCCATGTGTTGTTCGTTTTGTTCTAGATGTAGAAACTACTGCATGGATTATTGGAAAAGCAGGATGTCATATTAAAGAAATTCGATCTGTTACTGGAGCAGGTGCAGTAATAGTTGATGCACCTGATAATATTGAAAATGTAAAAACATGTGATCGTATTCTGACCTTATCAGGTTCAGCAGAAAATAAATTTAATGCTTTAAAACTTATTGTTAGACAAATGGAAGAAAGAGAAAAAAATATTAATAATCCAATGCGTATGTTAGTACCAGGTAAAGCAGCTAGCTTTTTAATAGGAAGAAAAGGATCTATTATTAAATATATTACTGAACAATCAGGTTCACAAATTCAAGTAGCCAAAAATAAAGAAAGTGAAAATGAAAAATTAGTATTAATTACAGGTTCACCAGAAGCAAAAATATTAGCATCTGTATTAGTCTTACAAAAATTAGAAGAATATGAAAACCCAGCTATAGCAAGGGAAGGTCTTGTCATTCCATTAAATGATATATATTATAATAAAAATAATAATAATAAATATTCTAATCATATGAAAAAAAGTGTTAATCATAAAATCATGCATAATAATAAAAATTCTATACACAATAATAATAATACTAATAGCGATGATCATTTTATGCCATCGAATTCTCTTCCTAATCATCATTTTCAAAATAATGATAATCATATGAATTCTAATAATTATACATATGATAATCATATACCCAATAAAATAAATACTCACCACAATAATAATAGTAATGATATGAAAACACCAGTTGAAAATATGTTCCTAGAACAAATATATAAATCCTTCCCATATGCATCCTTACCTAAAATTATATCTGTTAAACAACCATATACCATCGAATTAAATATGCCTGATCTATATTTAGAAACATTCGATTCTCAAAATAAAAATGGAAAATCTTTAATTGACGAAATTGTTGAAAAATCCGGTTGTAATATTTCTATATGTACTGATTCAAATGATTCTTCATCTTATACTTTTAATGTTTCTATAACGGGTTCACCACTAGCTAATTCATTGGCAATTCTTATGATACAGTCCAAAATTTTCAAATTCGACTGGTTTTGAAAATAAACACAAACATAAACATAAACATATATATATATGTAATATTAGTGAAAATCAAATCATATAGTTATATGTCATATTTGTAGGCATCTTTTTCTTTCATATAATAAATAAAATGTATTTTTTCCAAACATATATAATATATATATATGTTCCATCTTTTAATTATAATCCTTTTTTTCAATTTATATGTGTACTTTATTATTTTATTATTACTAAAATATAACAGTACCATCAATTATTTACATACTACATATACGTGTTTATATATATATATATATATATATATATATATATATATATGTGTATATTTAGGACTATTCTTTATTAGATTATATCTCCAAAAAATTTATGCGAAATAATCCACATTTTTTACTTATATATATATATATATATATATATATATATATATATATGTATAAATATTTTTTTTTTTATTTGCATATTTGTGTGGATAAATAAATTATCAATTATATATATATGCATATACATATATATCTATTTATTTATTTATCCCTATTGGATGTCTACTTTTTTATAGTAATGTAGATTTTAGGAATATATATTCCATTTTTTTTTTTTTTTTTTTTTGCAGTTGTATTTTTATAATATAATAAATTATATTTGAATAATTAAAAAAACTTATTTTTTATAAATTTCAAAAAAAAAATAAAAATTCATATATGTCATTAAATTTAAAAATAGAACAATTGAAATATGTCATTTAAAATATACAAATAAAAAAAAAATAAATACAAATAAACCAAAAAAAAATAAGATTTATAAAAAACAATTACTTTTCAATTATAGCTAGCTATAATTTATTTTATATTATTTTATTTGTGATTATCATATAGACAATCATTTTAATTTTTTTAATTAAATAAGGCCTTTGTTTTTAGAAAGTCTTGACCCTAAAAAAAAAAAAAAAATATATATATATATATATATATATATATAATTCATGATATAAATTATATAAACAACACATATTGTTAACAAAATATATGTTTTATTTTTAAGACGTACCTGAATTAAATGCATTTTTTTCTTTCCTGGAGTTCTGTAATCTCTTACTATGGTTATATTACTACAAAAAAAAAAAAATATATAAACATATAAACATATAAATATATATACATATAAATATATATACATATTATGTGTGAATAAATATATACAATGAAACCATGTAATATATAACAGTAATATATTTTATATTTACTAGTAATCAAAATTGGGTATTCCATGATTTTCATCAAAAATTTTTAATGCCTCAATTTTATTTCGATCTGATGAATACATATCAAACCAGTGTCTCATATAAGAAATGGTATAAGAATCCCCTTGAAACTTTTAACATGAACATATAAAAAATAAATAAATATAAAAGTGAACAAAAATAAAAATATATATATATATATATATATGTTAATATTTATTTTTTTTTTTTTTTTTTATACGTGTCCTGTAGCAAAACGTTTTCTACATTTTATCCATCCAACTATATATAACCGCTTCGCAGTTCGATATAATTCTTCACAAAACATATTACCTCCATCTATATAAAAAGTGATACAAATATTAATATATATATTATATATATTATAATATGATTGATTTTTTATTTTTTATTTTTATAATAACCCTCAAAAAATCCTTTAATTTCAAATCTAAACTTTGATTTAACCTCATGAAAGTTTGTTATATCATATTCCTTTTTAATTTCTTCTCGTTTGGTAGGTGGGGCTTTATACTTTCGAAATCCTGTTACCTATATGAACAAATAAATATATATATATATATATATATATATATATACATATACATATATATGTATCAACTTGCTCAGGAAAAAATACTCAAATAAATCAAACGCATAAATCATATAACGTTAATAAAAAATGCAAAACAACAAAACATATATTCATATATATTTATATTTTTAACACACTCTTATCAAAACATTGGAATTTATTATATATCATCTGTTTACTTATATACACACAAATATTTATCACATTCTTATAATGTTAATGTATTTTCATTTTACCTGTCGATTTAATATATCAAATTGTTTTTCAAATTCAGGATGACCCTTCTTTAATTTGGGTTGCCATTTTTCTTTTTTATCTAATAACAAATTTTGACGAAATAAAAAATGAGGTTTCTTATGGATTGACAAGTTCAATCGACTTCTTATTTTCTTGGAAACCGGTGAAGGAATCATTTAAAGAAAACATAAAATAAAACATAAAAATAAAATATATATATGTATATATATATATATATATATATATATATATATATATATATATATATATATTAATTTTAAATTTTAAATTTTAAATTTTTTTAAAGTGTAATCATTTCTTTTCTTTTGCTTCTTTCCGATTTCTAATACTTTTTACACAAAAAAAAAAAAAAAAAAAAAAATTAAGAGAATTATAATATATATTCACGTATGTGCAATTATAATATTATATATTTATGTGTATCCTTATTTTTTAAGTATCTTTTTTTTTTTTTTTTTTTTTTTTTTTTTTTTTTTTTTGTATTTTCAAAAACATTAAAAAGTTATAATATTTTATTTTAAAAAAAATAATTTAAAAATGAATAAAACAATGTGAATATAATTTTAAGCATATATGTATATTTTATAATATATTATTTTTTTATTCCATTTTAATATATATATATATATTTTTATTTGTATGATAAATCGTATACCTTAATGATCTTAAGCAAATGTAGACTTTAATTATAATATATTGATATATACTTTCTCTTTTTGAAAGACCTTTTTTTTTTGAAATATATAATTAAAAGGAAAATATACACACATATTATATATATATATATATCCTTTTACACGTGCTATAATAATGATGAACGATTCAATCAGTAGCCCCATTAAGGCCACGTGTAGAGACATGGCCCTTAAAAGTAGTTTACATTCTTTCACATTTAGTTTGAAAGATTTTGATATAGCCGGATTTTTGGTAATAAAAAAAAAAAAAAAAAAAAAAAAAATGTTCATCCTTGGATCATATTAAAATATAATAACAATGTTGACATGTGCCCATTTTAAAATTATTCTTACTGTGTTACAAAAAAATATTAAAATATTTATGAAATGTTCGTAGAATATTCTTAAATTATATATATATATATATATATATTTTTTTTTTTTCTTTATTTTTGTAGGGCGATGGAGCACATGGTAGTGTATTTTTGGCTTGTGAGAGGAGAACCAATTTTATATGCGTATTAAAATGTATATCTAAATCACATTTAGTCAAGTAAAAAAAAAAAAAAAAAAAAAAAGCACAAACATATATATATCCAAAATTTTATATTATTATATGTCTGTAACATAAATGGTGTTCATCATAATTATATTATATATATAAATATAAACATATATATATATATAAATATATGTATATATTTTTTTTATTTTTGAAGGAGTACACAGGAAGCGTTGTTAAGAAAAGAGATAGAATTGCAAGCACATTTAAAACACCCACATATAGCATGGTAAAAAAAAAAAAAAAAAAAAAAAAAAAAAAAATACCCCCATATACCTCATCATATATATATATATATATTTATTTATTTAAATTGCTGTAGCATGTATACGTGGTTTCATACAAGCAGTCATGTCTTTTTTGTTATGGAATATTGCTCTAACGGAGATCTTTTTACATACTTAAATGAGCATGGACCCTTTTGTGAGAAAAAAGTAGCAGAGATGCTGTTTGAAATAATATGGGCTATAAGAACATGTCATGATAAGAGAATAGCACATTTAGATTTGAAACCTGAGAATGTTTTAGTAAATCATGAAGAGAAATGTAAACTAGCTGATTTTGGTTTATCAGCTCATATAGGATCTAAACATAAAAAAAAAGGTATATCTCATTATAGAGGGACACATGATTATTGGTCACCTGAACAATGTGCAAGACATCAAAAGAAGAAACAGAATTTTGGTGAATTCGATCAGAAAACAGATATATGGACCTTAGGAATTTTAGCTTTTGAATTAAAATTTGGTAGACCTCCATTCGGATCAACAAATGAAGAAAGAGAAAATGTTATTATGAATAGAATACAAGATTATCATTGGAGTCAATTATTCTGTGAAAAAGTAAAACAAGATTTAATTGATAAATTATCACCAGAATTTAAAGATTTCTTAAATTTATGTCTAGATAAAAATCCAAAAAAAAGACCCACAGCAGAATCATTAATTCAACATCCTTTTATTTTTATTCATAATAAAAATAGATCATGCATCAAATCTTATGCGACTCAACCTAGGGGTAAGCAAGGTCCAAAGTTAAGTCACAAGGGATTTAATGAGCAAGACGGGTCCTTCTTAACTCCCATCTGGTTTCACAATAAATAATATATATATATATATATATATATATATGTACATATGTATGTATTTATTTAGACATACTTTTAAATCATCTTACATATAATACAAATTAAATTATATATATATATATATATATATATATATATATATATATATATGTATATTTTTTTTTTTTTTTTTTGTATTTATAATCTCATAATTTTTTTTTTTATACATTTATTAAATTTTTTCATTTTACATGGTGTTTGTATCATACAACGAAAAATTTATATCTTACAAAAAAAAAAAAAATAAATAAAAATAAAAAAACTTAAAAAAAAAAAATATAATATATATAATATATATATTATGTATTACATAAAAATATGATTAACAACTCATATATTTGATATCGAATTTTTGAACTCATCAAAAAGTATTTTATTATTATTGTTTAAGTCCATAATATGAAATATATCATTTAACATATCGTCACTAAATTCATTTTCAAATTGTTTAGCAGATTGAATAAAATTTTTATAAGAAATATAACCCTTTTTATTTGTATCTAATAACTCAAATAAAATTCTAACTTTTTCTTTTGATTTAAATTCATTCATATCACAGTTTAAAGAATTCAAAAAATCATCTAACGTTATAGTACTACCATATATATGAAAAAAATCCAACAAATCATCACAAATATCTTTATTATGATTATTTAAAAGAAACTTATGAATACTTTGTATTGATACATTATCATTTTTGTTTTTCTTTATTTTATTAAATATGTATTCCAAATTATTTATTTCATCTGAATTTAAAAATTTATAGTTGTTTTCTTTTTTGGATGTTTTTCCTTCATTTTTTTGTCCCTCCATTTTGGAATATGTGATTTTTGATCAACACAAAAAAAAAAAAAAATAAATAATAAATAATAAATAAAAAATAAAAAATATAATAAATAATATAATATTATAATATTATAATATCATATTTGTTATATAATATATATAATGTCAGAATATTTCCAAGAGCTGTTTTTCCTATTTAATTTATTATGATTTATTTGAATATAAATAAATCTCTTCAGAGGTGCCGTAGACATCTTCAAATTTTAATTCCTAAAAAATATAATATATATAAATATATATAAATATATAAATATATATAAATTTATATATGTAATTATTCATTTATTTATAAAAATATATGTAAGAGAAAAGCATTCCTATATGTAAATATTCTTCTCCAAAAATATAGGAACATATATATATAAATATATATATATTTTTATATATCATTATGATATGTAGATATTACATAGACATACTTATATTACAATTTATTTTCACCACATATATATCTTTCTATTACCTTTGACTCCAAATATTGATGTATGTGTGGACGTATATTTTCATAAGTGTGTTGAAGAGAAAACTCAAGAAGTCGATAGACTAAGAATTCCACAGAAAAGATAAGAGAAGGAGTTAGATTTTCTTTTTTATCTAACTTTTGTATGTGTATAAGTAATTTTTCTAATATTTGTATATCATCATGTTGATAAAATTTAAAAGATAATATAAGACACGTAGCTGCATATAACTTTCTATTATATTTATGCACATATCCTTTAATAACTAGTCTTTCAAAAAATACCCATGCACATGATATAGTTGATATATCTATTTCAGGTATATTATTTATTAAATTAAAAAGATCAATTTTTAAATTTCTTAATTTTGATAATGTTAAAGATTTATGAATCCATGGATTTATTTCACTAAATAATTGATTAACTCTTTCTTTTAATTTTTTTGCTTTTACAAATGGTATTATTGATACATTATAACTTTGTAAATACATAACTGTATGATGTTTACCTTGTTTAAATCTTGGATTAAATAAACAAAAAGCATCATAATCATGTTTACTAGGTTTTAATAAATATTCATATGATATCCCTTTTTTATTATTCTCTTTTTTTCTTTTTCTTTTTAAAAAATATTCTTCTTCTGTCTTTTTTGTATCCATATCTAAATTGTTAACACTTGTCGATTTATACATTTCATTTTTAGTCAACATATTATTTGACTTTTTCATATTCTTATAAATATTATTCTCATTCATATTTATACTATCCTTTTTATCATTATATAAATTATTTTTTTCATTTCTTTTGTTTTTTTCGTTTCTTTTTGAGGTCATTTTTTTGAAATCTGAATTATCACTCTTTTTTTTTTTTATTTCATTCTTATAATGGTTATTATAAAATAAAGAACTATTCATATCATTCATAACTTCATTTTTATAAATTTTTTTTTTCTTTTTTTTTTTTTTATCAGATGAAGGATAAAATAAATAAAAAAATGGTAACTTGGAAAATATATTAAAATACTTAACGATCCCCCACCCACCCATACGTTTATTATCATTATAATTATCATTATTAATATTATAATTGTTTATATTATAATTATTTATATTATAATTATTTATATTGTAATTATTTATATTATAATTATTTATATTATAATTATTTATATTGTAATTATTTATATTATTATCATTTCCATATATTCCTCTCGAACGAGTTTTTCTTTTAATTCCCTTCTCTAAATCTAATGCTTCTCTTATTTGTTTTTTCGTCCAATTGGGTTCTATTTGTCTTTTTCCTTTTATATTAGAAGTAGTATTAAGAGAACCTTTTTTTCTAAATATTGATAAGGAATAATTTATATTGGCTGCATCATTATATATATTCTCATTATATGGTTTATATGAGAAACATATATTATAATTATTTTTATAACATAACAAAATTTTTGAAGACCCATTATATAAAACATTACTACTATTATTATTATTATTATAATTTATACCATTAATATTATTATCATTTTGTAATATTGTATTACTTTCTTCCATGTTATTATAACAGACTGCCTTATTATTCTCTATATTTAAATAATAATCTAAATATCTTCCAGTACCATTATAATTATTATCATCTTTATCATTATCATCATATTTTTTTGTATTATTATTTGAAGATATATCACTCACTTCATCACTACTAATACTACTACTTGTAGTACTACTATTACTCACATCCAATATTTTATTTTTACTTTCAATAGTATTCAAAAATATTTTTGCATCTTTAAAAAAATCCTCATAAAGCGAAAAGTACCCACCACCTTCCATTTATAAGGCTATCACAAATAAATTAATAAATAAATAAATAAATAAAATTTTTAAAAAATTTTTAAAAAATTTTTAAAAAATTAAAAAAAAATTTAATAAATACATTTATACAATCTACATAAACAATTCAGACCACATATTATAAATAATATATTATATGACACATATTCTTATAATTTTTATGTTTCCTATCTTCAGAATCTTAAAACGTATTCATTTTTTAATTAAAGATTGTAAAACTGATGGACAATTCTGAAAGGCGACCAGCCTCAATACATTTAAATTAAAACATATATATATATATATATATATATTAATATTTATTAATATTTATGTTTACTTTTACTTTATTATTATATATTATTTATTATTATTTTTTATTTTTTTATTTTTTTATCATTGAAGCAAGAGAGTTAAAAAAATAATATTATACTGTTCATATTTTTAAATACACACACATAAAAAAAAAAAAAAAAAAAAAAAAAAAAAAAAAAAAAAATATATATATACATATATATACATATATATACATATTATATATATAATATTCATTTATTTTTTATTTATTTATTCATTGTTCCTTTTTTTATATATATATTCTAACTTTTGATATTTTTTTTTTTTTTTTAAATATATTGGCTCCCTTTAAAAAAAAATTTTATAAATTACTCCTCAACTTCTCAAGCACATTTTTTAAATCATCATTATTCCTTATGGTTTCATAAAATATCATACATTTGTTACGATATTCCTTATACATAAAATTTAATATTTCCTTATACCTTTCAACACACATATTATTTTTAACATTACATATCTGTTCGAAATATGTATCATCGAATAGAAAAGATATGATTGCTTCAATTCTAAATTTTTTTAAAAAATCAAACTGATAAAAATAATCACTCTTGTTGTTATAATAACTCTTTCTAAGAAATATAGGAAAACCACATAATAATATATTTCTATCCACATATTTTATCTTACTCATTATATAATTATATATTTTTCTTATCATCCCTTTTTCATTCATAATCTCAGATATATATCGATCTTCATTATCTAACTCCCCTCCTTTCTTACACTTTTCTATATATACCATTTTTTTCTTCATCCTTTCCAATATTTTTATCTCATATATCAAGCTAGCTGTATTAATAGATATATAATTCTTCAAATGTAAACATATCAAAGAGGATATATATAATTGTAAATATATATTTTGAGGTATAAATAAAATAATTATTTTAGGACAATATATATTTAACATATTACATGGGAACTCTTTATCTATATATATTCTGCTAATCTCAATATCTTTATATTTTGATAAAAATATTTTCTCATTCTTTTTTAATTCTTTATTATATTCATCCATTTTTCTTTTTTTTTTATTATCCTTCAAACTCTTCTGCTTCTTTTCATCTCCATCATATATCTTTGCCTTCTCTATATTATCATTTGTATTATTCCTATCAATTAACATATTGTCTTCTCCACTTATTCTTACATTTTCATCATCTGATATATTTTCCACATCTAATTTTTTGGCCTCACTTGATATTCCTTCCACCTTGTCAATACAAACCTCTTCTAACATAAAAGAAGAAACGTGCTCATTCATACAATCTGAATATATCCTCTCATCATTTAAAGCATCATAACTTTCCTCCTCTATATAATAAACAAAATGAATTACCTTCTTAATATCTATAATATATGAAATCCCCTTTAAAATATCTTCATCTATAATTTCTTTATGGGGAATATTATATACTATTATATTACAAAATAAATACCTACTTTTATTCTGCAAAATATATTTTAAATAATATGTATACATCATCGTTTTTATATATTCCTTATTATTTTTTTTTAGTCTTCTTCTTATTCTTATATCCTCAACCAACGTTTTTAATGTTTCATCCATTTTTTTGTTTTTACACATTCCCTCTTCTTGATCTATAATTATAGACATGAAATCTTTTATAACATCATCATAACTTACTAAATGGAAGGTATCTTCATTATTCTTATTTAATCTTTTTTTTAAAAAAAGATCTATATCATAGTCATCTCCAGCATAATAACAAATTAAACGCGGTCGAATACATTCTTCAATTTTTGACAGGATTCTTTTCTTCATATCATCATCATATTGATATATTGAGAATTCCTTACTGTCTTTATTTTTTTGGTATATACAATTGGGCTCTATTTCATTCTCTTTTTTTGCCTCTTCATTATGTAATTTTATATTATCACACTGTTTGTTTAAATTTTCCTCTTCCATTTTAATCTTATCTATCTCCATGTCTTCCCCTTCCATTTTAATCTTATCTATCTCCATGTCTTTCTCTTCCATATTAATCTTATCTATCTCCATGTCCTTCTCTTCCATTTTAATCTTATCTATCTCCATTTCTTTCCCTTCCATTTTAATATTTTCTCTTTCCATTTCTTCCCCTTCTATTTTTATTTTTTCTCTTTCCATTTCATCCATCTGTTTTATTCCAATCACTAACATGCTACCCCTATTATAAAAATAAAAAAAAAAAAAACCAAAAGGATACTCACCTAATTTTTTTAGATCTACCTTATTCATATTAAAATCATCCTCAACAATTAATAGAACCAATTTTATTTCAAAAAATAAATGTAACCTCTCATAGTCCTCAAAATTTAAATTAGTCGGGAAATTAGAAAAAACATAATAATTTGCATTAATAGTTGATATAAATTTTGTCATTTTATTTATTAATATATTTGTCTTACTGTCTTTATTTTTATTAAATATACTATCCTTATAATGTACATCTTCTTCCATCACATTTTTAATATCATTCTTTAAAAACTTAGACATATTATCATCACTATTTAAATCATAAAAAACCATATTCGGATATTCATATTGTAAATAAAAACCTATAAATTTTATATCCTTATTTGTCATATTACATATTAAGATAACCTTTTTTTTAGCTACATTTATTATGCTATCGAAAAAATTTTCTATTTCGTCTACATATTCACAACTATCTTTATTTGAACCATCAAATGTAAACACTTGTCTTTTATTTATTACCTCATCATATTTTTTATATGTCATATCTTTCTTTTTAACTTTATTAATTAAATTGTTTATTAATGTATGGGGAATTTTTTCTCCTTTTATGTATTTATTTCTTTCTCTTTTCCTCCTTATATCATTATCATCACAAGTTTTATTTTTATCATCATACGTTTTATTTGTATCATCATAAATTTTATTTCTATCATCATAAATTTTATTTCTATCATCATAAATTTCATTTTTATCATTACCTTGAGCAATTCCCTCTAGTATCTTATCACCCTCCTTAATATAACTCACATTTTCATCCCTCTCATTCTTAAAATAAAATATAAACAATCTTGCATTCAATATATTTTCAATCATTTCAATGTGCTCTATCTTATATGGATAATTACACAAAATAAATTTTTTATTATAATCCTTATTTATCAATGTTTTCCAATTTTCAATAACATAAGAAAAAAATGATATAGACATAAAATATTCATCTATATTTTCATTACATTCATTATTTTTTAATTTCTTTT
Source organism: Plasmodium sp. gorilla clade G2 (assembly GCF_900097015.1). Classification (NCBI taxonomy): domain Eukaryota; phylum Apicomplexa; class Aconoidasida; order Haemosporida; family Plasmodiidae; genus Plasmodium; species Plasmodium adleri (nom. inval.). The sequence goes on from NC_041698.1 coordinate 148,118, forward strand.
CACTTTCTTCTCTTAACCATTTCATGTGATCTATAAAATAAAAATTATAAAACTCTTTCAAATAAGTAATTATATTCTTTAAATATTTTTTCTTTATTCCATAAAAAAGAAATACTTCGTTTTCAAAATTTTTTATGCATTCCTCAAAATTTGATTTTCTATATATCAATATTTTGCCTTTATTCAAAAAGGGCATAATATAATTATTATCTCTTTCTATACCATGGAAATATTTTAAAAAACAAAGATACTTTTCTTTATTATTAATAATATATTCCTCTTCATTTTTATTTATTTCTTCATTTTTATTTATCTTTTCATTTTTATTTATTTCTTCATTTTTATTTATCTCTTCATTTTTATTTATCTCTTCATTTTTATTTATCTCTTCATTTTTATTTATCTCTTCATTTTTATTTATTTCTTCACCAATTTTATCTTCACCAATTTTATCTTCTCCACTTTTTTCTTCTCCACTTTTTTCTTCTCCACTTTTTTCTTCTCCACTTTTTTCTTCTCCACTTTTTTCTTCTCCAATTTTATCTTTAACTTCCCTTTTTATTATTAAACAAAAGGAACATTGTATTATATCATTCTTGGTCAAATAAGACGTATCAATAATATTTGAAAATCCTGTCAATATAAATTTGTAATATAATTTATTCCTCTCTAAATTTTCTTTTAATATACGTTTTATTAAATCAACAGTTAGTTGCTTATATTTTCTTTTGGTATATTCAATTTTTTTTCCTAAGAGAGAATTTTTCTTTTCTTCTTTTGAACAAAGCTCATTAAAATTTAAATGCACATAATTTAATTTTTCAAAATATTTTATTATTTCCGATTTTGCTCTTTCAACATAATTATCGTTTTCATTTAAACAATCAATATTATCTTCTTTTATGTCCGGAATAATTATAATTTTCTTTTTTTTATAAACATTTATCAACTTATCTTCATCACATAACTTTAAAGATTTATTAAAATTATCCACTTCCATAGTATCACTTCTCTGCATTCCTTTTTTCTTCTTCGTTTCTAAATTCAACATATCTTCTTTCCTTTTTAATTCCTCTTCTATCTTAATATTATTTTTAATTTCTTTTTCTCTTTGTTTAATCCATTTACATAACCAAAAAACAGCTGAATTATTCATAGGCTTCTTTTCACATATTCTGCTTAATCCTTCCATAAGTACATTGCTTAATTTTATATTCTCTTCATCTTTATATATTTTACTTGTAACATTTTTACAAAATAAAAAATTCTTTACCATGTCAATTGTAATCCTTTCATTATATCTTTCAAAAATAAAATATTTCTTTATTAATTCATTCACTTTTTTTATGTCATACACATATATAATGTCTCCACTTTTTTTTTCAAGGGAAATAAATTTGTCTTTATCACTATTATTTATAGCAAATGAAAATTTTATATTATTCCATTTCCTATTTTCACATTTCTTGATAATATCCAAACATTTTAAGTAATGCAAACATGTCTGACAATTAATTCGTGACAATAGTATAATTATAAAGTTATCTTCCTCTATCAAATTATTATTCCCCATATTTTCTTGAAATCCTGAATGGTCATTTAAATATTTTATATCATTCATATCATATATACTTTTTATTTCATCTTTTCTCATCCTAATCATTTTCTCTTCCAATATATGAAATCCATATATATTCAAATACTCTCTTAATCTCATGAAACCATCTGCTCCCAATATACCTTCCTTAACTATCATAATTCCATTCTCGCTTTTAAAATTTTCGTTTCCAAAAAATAGATCTATTTCCTTCTCTACATTATCATCCTTAGAAATATGCTAGGTATAAAATGAAGTACAAATAAAATTAAAAAAAAAAAAAAAAAAAAAAAAAAAAATAGCTAGTAGGTGTATGGCTATTATATATATATTATACATTTATTTTTTTTTTTTTTTTTTTTTTTTTCATTTTTGGCTAACTACAGCGTTCTTCAGTTGGTTAGTTCCATATTTCTTCTTCAAACAATAATTTGGCATATGTTCAAAATCGACTAAAGAAAAAGATGGTCCGCATAAAATGTGTGCCCTCCTTATACAATTAAGACCTTCTATTACTAAACAAACTGAATGACAGAAATACAAAAAAAAAAAAAAAAAAAAAAAAAAAAAACATATATATAAATATATATATATATATATATATATATATATATATATATATATATATGTGAATTATTTAATTTTAATTACTCTCCATTTTTATACCAACTTTAATGTATACCTATTCCTTTTGAGGATGTCATAAAATCAATCAAATCATTGTAATAAGGCTAGATAAAAGTAAAATAATAATAAATAAATATATCATATTATACATCCATATAATTACCAATATTTTTTTTTTTTTTTTTTTTTTTTTTTTTTTTTTTTTTCTTCTTTGTACCTTATCAACCAAATCACTATATAATTTCTTTGCTCTTTCTACAGACAACACTCCTCTTTTTATAGCTACTATTAATAGGTCAAAATTTAATATATCACTAACTATATCATTCATCTTATTCATTTCCACAACATCGGGTTTTAATATGACTAAGGCTCGTTCCAAACATATATTGTCATATGATGGAAAAAAAAAATCAATATCTCTGATAAAATACCACTCATTTTTACTATAATAAAAGGGAACGTTTTTGCACTTTAAATTGCACTGATATTCTAAGCTGGAAATAAATTAAGAGAAAATAGATAAACAAAATATAACATTGATAACAACAAACATACATATATATATATATATGTGTATAATATTATAATGTTTGTTCATCTAAAAAATATAATAATTTATTAAGGTTCACTTTTTTATTATTAATTAAATATTCATATTTATAAAACATCAAATTGATTCACATTACAAATTCTATTATTTATATTTATTCTTTTTTTTTTATTTTTTTTTGTTTTAATATCAAAAATAAATATAGCATTAATCTTAAACAAATAATGTACATACATAATAATATATGATATGCATTTATAATAACCATTCAAAGTATTTCTCATCTTTTATTAATATAGAAGTACTTTTAGTTAAAGAATTTAATTTACTAATAGTATCTCCTTCTATATGTTCTATTAAACTAATCAATGACAAACCACTTTCTATATAATCATAAAATTCATTTATATCATTATATTGTTCAGGTGTAAAATCGAATATTTCTTTTATTTCATTCTTATATAAAATAAAAAAAAAAACAAAAAAATAAAATGATGAAAACTATGTAAAATATTATTAAGTTTTAGAACTTTTTTCTAATTTGCAGTTTATGTAAAAAAAAACCTAAAATTATATATAGACATTTTTACACACAATGAATTATTATCTACCGTAAAACTAATTTAAATTACTAAGGCATATAAAACATCATACATACATACATATATATATATATATATTCATATTATTTTATACATTTTAATAATATGTTCAATATATATTATATATGTTACAATATTCTATATTAGTTTACTTCTGTCAAGTGAACTTTTTTTTTTTTTAAAATAATAAAATTTTTTTCTTCTAATTTTTCTAAAACTTCTTCGTCCTAATTATTCAAGAGAAAATATGTATGGAAATTATCTTAAATTGATAATGATAATGTATATCCTTATACATGTTATAAAATTTATATATTCTTTTAATATTTTATTTTGATTTATTATTCTTTCTTTTTTACTTTAAGATCATTGGTAACATCTGGTAATATTATAAAAACACACCTTTCATCCTTCATCTTATAGTTTAATTAAATTAATAAATGTAGATCATATAATGAGAGAAAAAAAGAAATTATCACATATATATAAATATTTATATTATTTATTTATTTATGTATTTTTTTTTTTTCTATATATTCTTAGTAAGTTCAGAAAAAGGAATTTTTAGAAAATATACATAGGATTTATTCGTCAATATGTATATTATATATATAAGCAGATAAAGAATTTTGCATTTTGTTCGAAGAAAAATATATATATATATATATATATATATATAATATATATATTTCGCTTTTATAATACAAAGGATAAATGTTTTTCACTAGGCTACTTTTTAATTTCTTTTTATGAAGTTATATTTTTCTCATCTAGTTAAAATTGTATTTTTTATAAATTACAAAAAGACAATATATATATATATATAATAATATAGGAGTACATTCACTTAAAATTTATTCTTTTAATTTTTATTTTCACCTGTACGTTTGCTTAATTTGGGAAATATTATTATTAGACGTTCATATTTTTTTTTTTTTTTTTTTTTTTTTTTTTGCTAGCCAATTTTTTATAAGCTCATTAGTTGTAATAGGCTATAATGAATACGGTTATATATATATATATATATATATATATATATGTTTTATTTAAATCCTTTTATTTTGTTTGTATTATTGATACTTATGTAGAATATTGTAATATATTGCTGCAGACCTTATTTTGTCCTTTTACCATATGTCTTATAATAATTTCAAACATTCATGTTTTAATTTAATTATATATATAATGTATATTATTGCACACATATAAAAAAATAAGTTTTCCAATCAAAATAAATGCACACAAATTGCACATATCCATTATTCTTTAGGACCTTTTATTTACTAGGTATTTATAAGATCGCATTGTTCCTTTTTTGGACGTTTTTTTCTTTGTGGAATTATTCTTTATATATATGTATAAAAAGAAATAAGTATTAATGTTTCAATAACACAAATATAGGATTTGTTCTATACATAACATTTATTATATATACAAATGTTAATGTTATATCAGTCAGTATACACAGACAACATTTATGTATCCCATATACATATTCATTTACAATTTATTAAAAAGTATTATGAACGTTCATATTGTTTTGTAAAGAAAAAAAAAAAAAAATATGAACAAGTCAAATTAAATTTGGTTAATAACAAGCCAAAAAAAATTTTTTTTTTTTTTCTTTTCTTTAATTAATACTTTATTTTATCAAAAAAATATAAATATATAAATATATATATGTAATATATATATTCATTTATTTATTTAAATTATTTTTTTTTTTAAATGATCTTACTTTTATAAATATTTTTATAACCTTTGTTAATATTAATGTTTTCATATAAAACACTTTTATCAAAAAAAAAAAAAAAAATATATTTATATATATATAATTCAACAAAATGAATAATTCCAACAACATGTCTTCTAATGGTGATAAAGGACCATTTCAAAAACCTATAATATATAAAAGTAGAGCGAAAAGTTTGACTGCTCAAAATAGTAGGAATGGTTCGACATTTATTAATAATAATGAAGTTGAAAAAAATGTAATAACTGTTATGGATAAAATAAAAAGGCTGTTTTCAAATAAAAATATGAATGAGCCTACAACAAAATTAAACAGTACTAAACTTAAAGAAGATAGAAAGAATAAGGAAGATATATCAATATCTAAGACATTAAAACCTTTACCTCTTGCTATGCATGATCAGAAGGTTGAATGGCAACCTGTATATCATGAAACATGCAAAATAAAATTACCTGTAGAAGAAAATAACCAGAAAATATCTTTACCAGAATATTTGATACAAGATTGGGTGCACAATCAAAATAAAATATCTAAGAATTTATGTTCTTCCAATATGGAAAATGATGAAAATGGTACTATAATAGACGATTATTTTAATAGTAACAAAAATAATGATAAAAAAAATAATGATAATATTAATAATAATAATAATAATAATGGTGGTAGTAGTAATTGTTATAGTAATTGTAATGATGAGGAAGAAAATTATTCCAATTTCAAATACCACTATAACTATTATTTAGTAGATGAATATTTAGAATCCTTGGTCGAATCACAAAACAAAATTTTGGATGCAACTGGATTAGATGAACAAGGACAGTTATATGAAAATGTATGTCTAAATGTTAAACCAATAATAATGTCGAAACAGAGATTAGAAAGTGGAGTACCTTATGACCCATCCAAATTAATGAATTAAAAATGACAAATTATATTATAACAAATATATATTTATATATATATATATATATATATATATATATATATATATATGTAAAAGGAGAAAAAACAAATATTTTTAATCTAAAAAAAAATATGTATATATATATATATATATATATGTGCTTACATATACATATGATGTTCATTTTATTTTTTGTTATTATTTAATTAAAATATATAAAAAAAATAAACATTTTAACATTCACTAAATTTAATTTTAAAATATAATTTATTAATTAATTTATGTATCACACAATGTTGATTCAATTATAATTAACAAAGAATTCTTACATAATACACTTATTAAAAAAAAAAAAAAAAAAAAAAAAAAAATTTAAACATGTTTATTTTTTTAAATGAACATTAATATTGCATGTAATTAAAAATAATGAAAAAGTGAAAAATATACACAAATTGGGAAAAATATATATATATATATATTCAAATGCATAATTGGTTGTAATAATATAGTTTTATAATATCACGTTATAAGTCTTTCAATTTTTGAATAGCCTAAGTTATTTTTTTTAATTTTATAGAAACAATTGGTTAGGCCATATTGTGATAAGATATCAACAAAATAATTATCATGTGTTATAAGTATAAGTTGAAATGATGAGCTATTTTTTCTTAGTTCTACAATATTTGCAAGTAGTCTAGCTAAATTTCTTGAATTTGCTTTATCTAGATTTGTAGTAGGTTCATCTAATGCTAAGATACCACATTTAATAGAAAATGATTCAGCTAATGCTAATCTTATAATAATAGATGATAAAACTTTTTGACCAGATGAACATCTACCTTTCATATCAAGTTCACAGTTGTCTTTAACCATAACAACTCTATAATTATATGATCTTCTTTGACTAGATTTCTCTGTTAGTTCAGTTTGTACATCAGATTTAATATATATATAATCTATATCTGCACTATTATATACTCTTCTCCATAAATTTTTAATAGATAAATTAATTTCTTGCATTTTCAATGAATGGAATTTAATAATTGCTTGATCAAATGAGAAATGGAAATTTTGTATATCTTTAATTACATTTTTATATACAAAAATTTCAATAATTTTTTTTTTATATTCTTTATCTATATTAATGAATGTTTTAGATTTTATATCTTCTTTTAATTTTTCTAAATATTCTTTTCTTAAACAAATTTTGCCATTCATTTCAGCTTCTTTAATTTTTAATGCTGTTATAGATTTTGTATGCTTTTCGATTTGTTCATTTAAATCATCTTCTTGTATTTTTATAATATCTTTTAATTTATTTTTTAGAGAATCTGTAATATCAAAAGTTTTATTAATAAAATTATATATGTTTGTATTATTGTTATAATTTTCTTCAAGTTTTTTTACAATATCATTAATATAATTTATTTCATTCTCTACATGATTAAACATATTTGTTTTATTTATAGATTCATCATTTGAAGATATATTATTATCATTTCCTATTTGTTTTTTATCACCATTTATATCATGTGTATATTCTATTTGAGATATATTTTTATTTGTTCCATTTTCTCGATCGTAGAAAAAAAAAAAAGATGTCTTTAATTGATTCAAAGATAATAAAAACTTTTGATGATGTTCCATGTATTGTTCATACATTTTCTTCATATTTGTATTCATAACAATATTATGTAACATTTTTTCTATATTCATTTTTTCTTTTTCTAAACATAAAATATGTTCTTTTTTTTCATTAATTTTTTTATCAATACAAATTACTTGATTTTTAATTATTTCATTATTATTTAATTTGTCTTCTATATCTTTTAAATATTTTTCTTTATTTGAAATTTCTTCTTCTAAAAGTTTTAATTTTTTTATAGAAATATAGATGATATTCATTTTTAAAAAATAATTTCGATTTTCTAAAAATATACTTTTTTTATTATTTCTAATATATTTTTTTAAATATTTTAATTGAGTATCACATTGTTCAATTAAAGAATAATAAAAATTTATTTTTTCATCCATAAGTTTTCTTTTTTTCTCTTTATAATATAAAATGTAAATATCCATTTTTTTTATTAAATCTCTAATCCTTTTATCTATATTTATAGTCTTTTCAAGAACTTTTCTTTTTTTTATTATATAAGCTTCTCTATCTTTTATAACAATTTTCATCTTTTCAATCATTTTGTTTTGTTCTTTTCTTGTATATTCTTCTACATTTAGACAACACAAAAAGTTACCATATATTTTTTCAAATCGTTTATTGTTTTCTATGATTGAAGGTAAATTGTTTACAAAATAGGAGCACTTAAAAAATGTGTCACAAGTATTTTTTTTTATATCATCGTCCATTTTATTTATATCATCGTCCATTCTATTTATATCATTGTCCATTCCATTTATATCATCGTCCATTCCATTTATATCATTGTCCATTCCATTTATATCATCGTCCATTCCATTTATATCATTGTCCATTCCATTTATGTCATTCTTTTTATTTTCTTTTATTTCTCCATTTCTTTCATTTGACTCTCCAACATTTAATACAAACCAAATAAAAGAATTATTAATTTTGTTTATTAATACCTTCTTGTCATTCTTTAATATATCATCACTGTTTGATAATTTGTTAGATATTTCTTCTATACAATCCATGGTGTTTTTTTTTACACTTTCTTCTTTATTTTTACATGGACTTATATAACCATCGATTAAATTTTTATTATAAGAATTATATAAATCAGCTTCATAAAATGCATCGTCACATATGATATTATCAAAAGGAATTATTTCATCACTGTCTGTTTTTGTTTTCGTTTTTGTTTTTGTTTTGTTTTGTTTTTTTTCATGTAAATGTTTTTTTTTTTGATCCCTTGAATTATCATCTCTTATATGAACCCCTTTATCTGGTGAAAGCAATTTACACATATAATTATTATCATTAATATTATATAAATTATATTTCATACTATCTTCATAATTTTTTCTATAATTATCTTGTTCATTTAAATCTATATTAATCATATCATTATGAGGTATAGACCAATAATAATCATCTAGATTTGTTGCACATAATATTTTTTTATAAAAAATATTTATAACATCTTTGTTATTATATCTTAAAAAATTTTTTAAAAATTCTTTAACATTTCTTAATAAATTAGATTCCTTTACATCTATGGAAATATCTAAATTTTGTATCATGTGATTTAATTTTTCAACAAAAAATAAAAAATGATCAGAAGTAGATGTATTATTATAACTGTTCATATTATTATTCATTTTATTATTCTTTATATTATCATTTATTTTATTTTGTATTTCTTGAAATTTTTTTTTTATTTGCATAGATTGATCTGTTACATATTTTTCTTCATCTAATATATTTTTTTGTATATTCATTAAATGTATACATGTTTGTTTAAATTTTTGAATTAACTGATATTTTGTATTAACATTTTTTATTTTTGTATTATATTTTTCAATACTATCTTGAACATATAAAAGTTCTTCTTTTAATTTTTCGACTAGTTCATTTAAATCATTTGTATCTTTCTGCATAGGTTGTATATGATAATAATAATAATTTAATAATATGATATGATCTTCTTTTTTATTTTTTAAAATAGTAATATCATTTTTAGATTCTTCCATTTTTTTTAACATTTGTCTTTTTTCTTCTTCTATATATATTTCGATTTGTTCTATATCTTTATTATTTTCAGATATGATATGATTACACAATAAACATTTTTTTTGTTCTATTATACATGTTTTTTTATTATTATCACAATTTTGTTTTTCTTTTTTTTGTATGTGTTTTTTAAATTCATTCATCAGATCCTCTTTACCATGTAACATCCATAAATTTTTTTTTTTTATTTTTAATTCATTTTTAGTTAATTCTAAATAATTAATAAATTCTTTAAGATGATTATATTTTTTTTCTTTAAGCATATGATTAAAATTTGATAAAAAGTTTTTATATTCATTCATTTTATTATTAATATTATTTAATTCTTTAGATATTTGTAAAACCTTTTCTTTTAATGATATAATATAATTATTTATATTATTAATTTTATGTTCATATTTTTCTATATATATATTTAAAATATTTGATAATATATCTAAATACTTTTTATTTTTTATAATGGATATATCTTCCTGTGTTTGTGTTATTTTTTGTTTCTTTAATTTACATGTATAATCATTTATTCTTTCATTCTGTTGTCTCTTCTTTTGTATATGTTCATCCATATAAAGTATCTGTTTACTATTAATTGTTTGATCATTCATATGATGTATATGGTTTATTAGATCTACATTAAATTCACTTGAATTTATTTTCTTATCCTTTATTGTTTCTATATTTTCTTCTATTATTTGTATGTTACTCTTCAATTTTGTCATTTTATTTTTCATTTTAAATTCTTTATTTCCATTCGAATGATAACTATCACAAGATTTATTATTTTGTATGTTCTGATTATTATTATTATTATTATTATTTTTTAATTCAATATTGGTATTTATGTCAACACTTAATATTTTTTGTTCGATGCCCCTCTGAATATAATCATAAAAATCCATATCCTTCTCTTTCAATATACTAAAAATTTTATAAAACTCTCTTTTTATAAAAACAAATAAAGAAAAGAATATATCATAAAAGATAATATAATTTGCATGTATTTTTTTATAACATAGTATATATTGATAGAAAGAATTATAATTCTTTATGATATTATTAAAAAAGATATATATCGATATTTTTAATTGATGTATATCATTAATTTGTTTAATATTTTTTTCTATTTGTTCTTCATAATAATTATTTTCTTTTTGAATATTATAAGAATCTATATCATCATCAAGAGTAGTTAGATTATCATATAAACATTTTAGTTGATTTAATTTTTCTATCTTTTTTAAATTTTGTTCATATATAATATCATCAGATTTTAATTTGATTAATTTATTTTTATATATACTTAATAATTTTATTTTCTTTTCAATCTTCAATAGTCTTTTTTTCAAATTTTTTATTTTGTATATGATATTTTTTTTTTTATATTTATTTTGTTTTATGTGTGATATATATCTTTTTAAAACATATCTTATGGAATCTAATTTTTTCTCATGTTTCTTTTTTAAAAATGGAAACTTGGATAATACATCTGAAACGTTTTGACCTTGACCAATTTTTTGATCGCAAAAAGAAATATAATTATTACTATTACTATTACTATTATTATTATTATTACTATTATTATCAATATTTTTATCTTGAACATTTTTTTCACTTATAAAAAATAATTCTTCTATAACCTTTACACTCAAACAAAGGGGCTTTGCATTTTTATTATCTAACATATCATCATTATCATACAATGTTATGCCATCTTTATATATATCATACATGTTTAATAATTCACAATATTCTTGTAATAAATTTTGTTTCATAGATAAACATTCATGATCCTTTGCTATTATTTTTTTTATATTTATTTTTATATTCTTTTCATTTTTCTGTTCTTTATTTGTAAGATTCTTTTGTGTAGGATCATATATTATATTATCATTATGATTAAAACATATATGATTTAGATTATTTATTATATAATCTCTTTTTATTATAGATTGATTTAATTCCTTTTTGGTTAGATCATGATTATAATCATTAGTGTTAGATTCTTTATAATTATGCATGCATGTTTGTTTTTCTTGTTGTAAATTATTTATATCTTGTTTTACATTTTGTATGAACATTTGATATTTATTAATATCCTTATTAAAAACATCTTGGAATTGTAATAACTCAGTATAGCT